>NC_135788.1:115446267-115746267 GCF_051106095.1 Pogona vitticeps | reverse complement strand
CGTCACTCCAACTGTCCAATCTATGTATTAACCTTCTCAATTTGATCTCCTAACTCTCCCTCTTCCAATCTCTATCTATCTCTTCCTCCTCTCTAACTCTCTGTCATTCTAACTCCTCAACTGTCCCTTTGGCTCCGCCCCTACTGCCCTATCATAGGCTCCTGCCTTTTGAGCTTACATGATAGACAGACAGGAGTGACGTGATGTGATGGCATCCCGCCACAGTTGCATTCACATTTAGGCATTGGCATTGATCATTGTTAGCACCTTTGTAATGAGGGTGAAAGAGGAGAGTGCAAAAAACGGCCTGAAACTCAACATCAAAAAAACTAAGATAATGGCCACTGGTCCCATCACCTCCTGGCAAATAGAAGGGGAAGATATGGAGACAGTGACAGATTTTACTTTCTTGGGCTCTATGATCACTGCAGAAAATTAAAAGATGCCTGCTTCTGGGGAGGAAAGCGATGACAAACCTTGACAGCATCTTAAAAAGCAGAGACATCACCTTGCCAACAAAAGTCCGAATAGTCAAAGCTATGGTTTTTCCTGTTGTGATGTATGGATGTGAGAGCTGGACCATAAAGAAAGCAGACCGCCGAAGAACTGATGCCTTTGAATTGTGGTGCTGGAGGAGGCTCTTGAGAGTCCCCTGGACTGCAAGGAGAACAAACCTATCAATTCTAAAGGAAATCAACCCTGAGTGCTCACTGGAAGGACAGATCCTGAAGCTGAGGCTCCAGTACTTTGGCCATTTCATGAGAAGAGAAGACTCCTTGGAAAAGACCTTGATGTTAGGAAGGTGTGACGGCAAGAGGAGAAGGGGACGACCGAGGATGAGATGGCTGGACAGTGTCTGCGAAGCAACCAACATGAAATTGACAGACCTCCGGGAGGCAGTGGAAGATAGGAGGGCCTGGCGTGCTCTGGTCCATGGGGTCACGAAGAGTTGGACACGACTACACGACTAAACAACAACAAGCACCCTTTTGCATAAGCAGGTAGCCATTTTGTGCTTACTATCTCCATATGTTTTGTTTCTCAAAGGGAAGGGATGCGAGTTTCACACAAAGGTAGCATGCACAAGTTATGGGGACATTGACACTAGTACAGCTTCTTTTGCTCTCATCTAGATGAGAAGAACAAGGCAAAATTATTGCTGAGGTGTCTGCTGAAGTCGATAAACCATTTAATGAGCATGAATGCATTCCTAGGTTAAATTTGTGTACTGGAAAATCAACATTCCAATGTTTACACGCTTGTCATTGAATTATAGGCAAACAACTCTCTTTTTTGCACAGTGTCTTATACACTGATGTGAAATGAAGTCAACCAATGTAAAGAGAATTGAATTCCTCATGTGAAGAGGCCACAGTATCTGTCTTTCTTTGCAGGATTATGACACACCTCTATCAACATATCGTGGCCTTTGCATTTGCTGTGAACGAGGTCAATAAAAATAAGCAAATATTATCTAATACATCTTTGGGTTTTCACCTGTATAATGGCTACTCCACTGCAAGGTGGATTTATTTTGCCTCATTAGAGTTACTCTCTCGGCAAAGTAGGTTTATCCCTAATTACAACTGTGCTGTTGAGAATATTCCTATATCTGTCATTGGCGGACCTACCTATCTTTTCTTTTTCCACATTTCCAATATTCTCTCTACGTACAAAATGCCACAGGTAAGACATGTGATAGGGCGGAAAGAGTTACTAAGTACAATTTAAAAAAAAAATAAGGAAAATATGATAAGAATGCTTGTTCAGTAATGTCACATAGGAGAATAAGACTTCCGTCATCACAGGGACATCAGTCCTTAAAAATATTTGCTGGGCTGATAATATAAGCTAGACTTGAAAGTTCCTTTAAACACTCTGTAGTGTGTAACCTTCTAATGCTTTTATTCAGCAATTTCGAAGACATATCATGATTATTAACCTTTCAAAGATCGTTGCTATGTGAGAGAACTATGTTGGAAAGGATTTTATATCTGTTTCCTCAAGCTACTATAAACTTGTTATGTGTTATCAAGTTGATTTTGGCATATGGTGACCTGAACAGAATTTTCAAAGTACAGTGGTGCCCCGCTAGACGCTTACCCTGCTAAACGACAAAATCGCTGTACGATGACTTTTGCAATTGCTATACAATGGTTCCTATGGGGTTTTTCGTTTAACGACAATTAGGTCTGTGCTTTGTGAACCGATTGTTCGCAAGACGACGATTTAAAACAGCTGATCGGCGGTTCGCAAAATGGCTCCCCGCTGTTTTCTGGACCTATTTTCACAAGACAGCGATCGCAGAATGGCTTCTCTATGGGCTATCATTGCAGGATGATCAGGTATTTCCTCCATTGGAATGCATTAACTGGTTTTCAATGCATTCCATTGTTTTTTTTGCCCACGTGACAATGATTTCGCTGTACAGCAATTTTAATGGAACCAATTATCGTCCTCATGCGGGGCACCACTGTATGTGAAATGTTCAAGGAGTGGCTTACCCATGTGCACATGGACTCCTGAATACTGATCTATTCACTGCTCCAAAATGGCTCCTTCTTGTATTAAGAGACATAAAAACAACACGTACCTGTGCATGTATGTATTCATTAAAGTGTTTAATAGCATTCCTTTCTCTTGGAAGAGGGATCTAATGCAGAAAATATCTGCTCCTCCTGGAAAAATATATTGTACATAAAAAGATGAGTTCTTGGTTGAACTCATTTCTAATTTAAACTGCTGTTTCTTATTTAAACTCCCTCTGTAGTTCAACTACGGATCTTCTCCTGTGCTCGGTAGTGACTCCCAAAGTGTGTTCCTCCACTGGATGTTCCCAAGGAGTCTTCAGTATGATGGGATTCTCCAGTTACTCCTCCATTTTGGATGGACATGGGTAGGGGTGATGACTGAACAGGAGGAAAATTCAGAGAAATTCATACATAACGTTCTTCCCACGTTTGCTGAAAGAGGTATTTGCTTCGATTTTATAGAAAGGATGCCGAAGGTAACATTTTCTAATGATGCCACTGTGGTGGTAGAGAAAGGTTTCGAAACAGTCATGAATGTGATGAGAAGCACAGCTAACATTGTGATTGTTCATAGTGATATTCACAACATTTTATTATTGAGATGCATCCCTGTGATTGCAGAAATGGAGGATATACCTCTGCAAGGTAAGCAGAAAGTTTGGATCATGACAGCCCAGATGGATTTCATCTCAAGCAGTTTTCAGAGGAGCTGGGATTTAAATATCTTCCATGGCGCTCTATCCTTGGCCATGCACTCAAAGGATCTTCTGGGGTTCCGGGAATTTCTTCAGATGAGAACCCCGACCTTGGTAAAAGAAGATGGATTTCTCAGGGCTTTCTGGGAAGATGTATTTCTTTGTTCTTTCTCCCAGCCTTCCTTAGACCACAAAGTTGGGAAGGTCTGCACAGGTGATGAGAAACTGGAGACTCTGCCTGGGTCTGTTTTTGAACTTAGCATGAGCGCCAACAGCTACAGCATCTACAACACAGTCTATGCTGTGGCCCATGCATTGCATCTCATGCATTCATCCAAAGTCAAATACAATGCAAATGTAGACAGTGTAAATTGGAAACATTGGAATCATCAGCCTTGGCAGGTAATCTCCTTATCAGTTTAATGGGTGCAGTAATAGGTCATTTTTTTAATGGAGCTGTCTTTCAGGGAACAGACGGCTGTGTTTTAATTACCACTCTTGTATCAGTGAAACAGGCCTTCCATGGACACAAGAAGATTTTCTACATAGAGAAGGAGCTCCCAAACTGTACAGCATTTCAAATATTTAAAAAGAAGAAGAAATAGAGAGTATAATGTAGCTGGAAACCCCTAAGGAGGTTTTCTCTATAAACTATACAGTACTATGCTTGAAATCTTAATTGTAAGAGGAATGTGGCTTTCCTAGACCACTGAGCCGTGAGGGTTGGAAGGACTTCTTGCTGTCTAGGAAAGTATTTATTTTATTTATTTATTTGATTTATATACTCCCCATCTGACAGCCAAAGGCCTGCCTGCCTGCCTGCCTGCCTGCCTGCCTGCCTGCCTGCCTGCCTGCCTACCTACCTACCTACCTACCTACCTACCTACCTACCTACCTACCTACCTACATACATACATACATACATACATACATACATACATACATACATACATACATACATACATACATAATTCTGTGGTTCAGAGGGTATGTAATAGGGCCCCTTGAATCTTCCAATTCAGAGGTAATCTTCAATGGAGAACCTGGGGTCATAACCATCTTGGAATGCATTATACAACCTGAAGATTACCCACAGGATTCATTGGGGCCAACGGCTGCTTGTGGGGAAGAATACAAATATGCCCATATGCAATAGGTCCATTCTGGTAACCAAGTGTATAAGGACTGTATATATTAGGATTCTGGCTGGTGTGGAAGATATTGTACATCATATGGCAAAAATGTGTTATAAACACATTTGTGTTTATTTGCCCAATAAATCATGTTACTCTAAAAATACTCTGTATTTTTGAAGGCTTTCACAGCTGGGATCCGATGGTTGTCGTAGGTTTTTCGGGCTCTTTGGCCATGTTCTTAAGGTTTTTCTTTCTAATGTTTCACCAGTCTCTGTGGCTGGCATCTTCAGAGGACAGGAGTCAGAACTCTGTCTGTGCTCTGGTGCAGTTTGTGGGATCGTTGAGTAGTTATAGCTGTGGGATCAGCTTTTTGTCCTTTTCAGGAGATTGGATAGTCCCACAGCTATAAATACTCAATGATCCCACAAACTGCACCAGAGCACAGAGTTCCGACTCCTGTCCTCTGAAGATGCCAGCCACAGAGACTGGTGAAACATTAGAAAGAAAAACCTTAAGAACATGGCCAAGGAAATTGGATGATTATGGTCATCAGTGTTTCTTTTGTTTTGAGTGTATTGTTGTGATCAGGGAGACAGATGATCCGTCACTGTGATTGATGGGTGTCATTAGCTGGTCTTTTGTGTGCAGTAATCACCGATCTTGTGGCTGGGTAGAGTTTTTTGACCTTGTGTAGGCTGTATTTTTCAGTGTTGGGAGCTGGGTTTTGTTGAGTTTTAGACTTTCTTCTTTTTTTGTTGAAGCTCTGCTGGTGTTTGTGGATTTCAATGGCTTCTCTGTGCAGTCTGACATAATGATTGCTGGTGTTGTCCTTTATTTCAGTATTTTGAAATAGAATTTCATGACCAGTTTTTTTCAGGGCATATTCTGCTACTGCCAATTTTTCCAGTTGCTTTAGTCTGTAGTGTCTCTCATGTTCTTTGACTCTGATGTGGATGCTGCGTTTTGTGCTTCTAATATATACTGGCCACAACTGCAAGGTATTCGGTATACTCCTGCAGTGGTGAGGGGGTCCCTTTTGTCCTTTGCTGACCGTAACATTTGTTGTATTTTTGTGGTGGGCCTGAATACTGTTTGTAGGTTGTGTGTTTTTCAAAAGTTTCCCCATGCAGTCCGTGACCCCTTTAATGTATGGCAGAAATACCTTATTTGTGGGTGGCTGTTTTTCTTCTTCAGTTTGGTGTTGTTTTCTTGGTTTGATGGCTCATGTAATCCATCAAACATCCCTCAAGACTCTTCCTTGCTTTTATTATTTATTAGTTTTATTTTTATGCCACATTTCTCACAACAAGGGACCCAGAGTGGCTCACAACATTAAAATTCGCACAATTGAAAACACAATAAGTTAAATATTAAAATATAAATTAAACAATACATGATTTAAAATACAATTAAAAGATTTAAACATGAAAATATTAAAACGATTAAAATTTCTCCTGAAATGGGGTTCAGGGATTCAGTTATAATTGTTAATTTTGCCCCAGCACGCTAATTCTAAACATGCTGAAAGCGTATTTACACTTCTGCCATTAGACTTAGATTTTCACTTCTCTAGCCCTCATGTCTAAAAGGCTTTGGATGTCATTTATTTTACTTCATAACTTATGTTTTTTCCCTTTTCTGTTCATTTAGCTGCACCAGTTTCTCAGAGGTTTGTCATTTAACAATAGCGCCATGGACGAGATTTCCTTTGACCAAAATGGGGACTTAATAGCGGCATTTGATATTATCAGTTGGGTGGTATTGCCAAATGAATCCTTTCGTAGAGTAAAACTTGGGATGATGGATCCACAGGCTTCTCTGGGGAAGAGCCTCACCATTCATGAAGAGATTCTGACTTGGCCTGACAGGTTCAACCAAGTAAGCTCAGTTTTAAAGTCTATCTAGATGTTTTCTGGGGCTTTCAGAAAAAGATGAATAATTATTCTCTCACTACATTTGTATCTCAGGGACCAGCTAGGTGTGATATGACAGATCCTTAACTGGTAACAGTAGTTTTAACTCACTTCTCAAAGCTTTGATTCAAATTATGCATGGCAAATATGCAGGAAAACCAGGTTGTCCACTTGAAAAGTGGAACAAAGTGCTGAGATTTTGACTTCCTTAATATTCAAATGAATCTAGCGGATCCATGCATCAGTATTGGGAAGTATTTAAAAAATTAACAGAAGAGGTTCTTATCAGTGATCTTTTTAAAAATACATCCGGTTTAAATAGCACTACTTTACTGCAGGAGTGGGCAGCAGGAGGACCACATGTAATCCACAGCACCTGACCCTGTCCAAATGGCTATGAGTTCAGGCTTGAATTTAAACTATTTTAGACCAGTAGAGGGTACAAGCCCCTTCATGGATTGCTGCCATGTTGTGGCGAAGGGGCTTGAGTAATTCAGAGAAGCTATGGACTATGCCACACAGGGACACCCAAGATGGACAGGTCATAGTGGAGAATTCTGACTAAACGCAATCCACCTGGAGCAGGAACTGGCAAGCCATTCCAGTATCTTTGCAAAAACAACAACAACAACAACAACAACAAAACCCTCAGTGGACAGAAACAAAAGGCTAAAAGATATGACGCTGGAAGATGAACCCCTCAGGTTGGAAGGTTCACTCAGACCCTTGCGACGCTCCCCCCACCCCCATGGAGCCAGCGGGGGTGAAATCGCCAGCTTCCAGGACCTTTTCTGAGCCTTTCAAGCCTCACAAAAGGTCCTGGAAGCTGGTGAGTTTGCCCACGCTGGCCCCGTGGGGGTGGGGGAGCGTCGCAAAGGTTCTGGAAGGCTCACTCGGACCCTTGGGAGGCTCCCCCCACGGGGCCAGTGGAGGTGAAATTGCCACCTTCGCTCCATAAGATGCACAGACTCCCCCCCACTTTTTTGGGGGGAGGGAAGTGCGTCTTATGGAGCAAAAAATACGGTAAGTTGAAGTACCTACACACAGTGAATAAAAACAATAATCCAGAAATTATAGCAGACTTGTAAACCAGCATGCAAAGTAAATCTCTTTGAAATAAATGTTGAGGGTGTCACTATGTGTCCCAAGGTTTTTAACATAACAACAGGATGAGTGGAGTAATGGTAAAGTTCCCACTGTACCAAAAGATATTGGCAGATGCTGCATAAAACATTGTCTTTATAAGTAAAACCGTTCTACCATATGATCACATCTGCATTTCATTACTGTAAATTCATAGATGGGCCAAAGAAATGGAACATGAAAACCATACTCTTTTTCCTTTCTGAGCAGACCCGTCCCCTTTCCCTGTGCAACGACCATTGCCAGACCGGCTACAGAAAGGCCAAGAAGGAAGGGCAGCCATTTTGCTGTTACGATTGCCTTCCATGTCCAGAAGGGAAGATTTCAAACCAGAAAGGTAAGGAACACCATATTGCTTGTAGGCTCTATGAACTGTATAGCTGTTCTTCTATCCATCACCGAAAATGATGGTGGGGTGGGACAGAAGAGAGGGATTCCATCCTGTTGCGATGGAGGTAAGCAGAATAGTTCGCATTGCACCAGAAGTTCACTTTAAGCCAGAATTCAGGAATGATACATCCTTCATTGGACTCCAACCACCTATTACTATATACTCTTCATTAGACATGCCAAAACAGAAGCAATGTAGATATTGAAGGAGTTGATTTCAAAGTCCTGTTGAGGATTTAAACTGAAGCACAATTGAATAAATTACAGCAGTGAATTGCTGCTAATGATAATCACTCACATTTCTGGTTTTGTGCTAAGTTGAAAACGGGAATGAAAGTACAGTGGTGCCCCACTTAACGATTGCCTCGTTAAATGACAAAACCGCTATACGACAACTGTTTTGCAATCGCTTTTGTGACCGCAAAACGATGTTTTAGTAAGCAAAATCCGCTTTGTGACGATTGGTTCCCTGCTTCGGGAACTGATTCTTCGCATTACAAAGTTTTTAAAACAGCTGATTGGCGACTTCAAAATGGCTGCCCGCTGTGTAAAATGGCTCCCCACTGTGTTTTTGGATGGATTCCTCGCAATACAGGCACCTAAAATGGCCGCCACTATGGAGGATCTTTACCGGATGGTGAGTTTTTCAGCCCATTGGAACACATTGAATGGGTTTTGAATGCGTTTCAATGGGATTTTTTATTTTGTTTAACAAGGATTTCGCTCTACAGTGATTTTCCTGGAACGGATTATCCTCGTTAAGCGAGGCACCACTGTACTACACATTTGATTGTTTTTGCTGCAATTGTGCAATTAGTTTCACCAAATTCTCAGGAGGAATCTGGCTAATGTCTTGAGAAAGATATGGGAATGGCTGATCACATGTTGTCCTATTGTTAATTGTTCTGACCTTTGCAGAGTTTATTCTTGAGTTCTACAATGTTCAATTTGTAGAACTGCCAGGTATGCAAGGGTATTTAGAAATATATTTCTTTTTCAGATATGGATTTCTGTTTTGAATGCCCTGCAAAACAATACCCGAACAAAGAGAAAAATGGATGCCTTCCAAAAGCAATCACCTACCTGTCGTATGGAGAATCTTTAGGTATTGTCTTAGCCACTGTTGCTCTGATCTGTTCCTTCCTCACAGCTGGGGTGCTTGGCATTTTCCTGAAATACCAGGACACTCATATTGTCAAAGCCAACAACCGCAAGATCTCCTACCTTCTTCTCCTAGCACTCCTGCTCTGCTTCCTTTCCGCTCTGCTCTTCATTGGCCCACCGAATAAGGTGACATGCCTTCTTCGGCAAACTGCTTTTGGGATGGTCTTCACGGTGGCCGTTTCTTGCATCTTGGCCAAAACCAGCATTGTGGTTCTTGCTTTCGTGGCCACCAAGCCAGAGTCCAGCATGAAGAAATGGGTGGCAAAAGAGTTGGCCTACTCCATTGTTCTCTTCTGCTCCCTTATTCAAGCTACCATTTGTATAGTGTGGCTAGTCACCTTTCCCCCATTCATAGACTTTGATATGCACACAATGGCCACAGAAGTTGTCCTTCAATGTAATGAAGGTTCAACAATCATGTTCTACTGTGTGCTAAGCTTTATGGGTTTCCTGGCCATAATCAGCTTGTGCGTTGCTTTCCTGGCCAGAAAGTTACCAGACACTTTTAACGAAGCCAAGTTTATTACGTTCAGCATGTTGGTCTTTTGCAGCGTTTGGGTGTCCTTTGTTCCAACCTACCTGAGCACCAAGGGGAAATATATGGTTGCTGTGGAGGTTTTCTCCATCTTGACTTCCAGCATTGGTTTGCTTGGTTGCATCTTCTTTCCCAAATGTTATGTAATGTTACTGAAGCCAGAGCTGAATGAAAAGGGACAATTAAGAAGATTTTTAAAATAGACACTTGGTCTGGCACAGCTAAATGTTCTCTATTCAGGCATAATAAACTGTAGGTGTGGCGAAGAAACCGTGATGCATGTACCGATTCTTTCCCCACTCCACTCCTGATGCACATATCAATCCTCTGCATGGCACTTTTACCATGTACAGTCGTGCCCCACATAGCGACGATAATCCATTCTGAAAAAATTGCCGCTATACGGATTCATCGCTACGTGGGGCAAAAAAACCATATAGGAACGCATTAAAACACGTTTAATGTATTCCTGTGGGGGAAAAACTCACCTTTAAGCGAAAATCCTCCATCTAGTTGCCATTTTTGCTGCCTGGTAAGCGAGGAAAGGGCGCGAAAGCACAGCGGGCAGCCATTTTTTCCAGCGGCCATTTTGGAACTGCTGATCAGCTGTTAGAAAACGGGCCATTTATGATGATGGGGGGAACATCGCAATGCGATCGCAAAAACGATCGCAAAATCTTCTTTGCTATGCAGATTCATCATTAAACGGGGCACCTGTTAAGCGAGGCACCACTGTACAGGAAACACTCCCAATTCAGAGGGGAACATAAGTGAAGAAGAGTGAAATTCTGCTGCAATTTCTTATCTCAGACTAGAGAAAGCAGTCAGATTCTTTCCTCCCTCTGTTGCTCACGGTCCCAATGAGTATGACAAGAAACGTATGGGGGAAAAAATTCTTGTTGCTATACCTGGTTAAAGACTTAGTCATACACGGAATAGACTCACTGGAACAGGTTGCACTGACTTCAAGTAACAATAATAAACAGTCAAACTCTTCTTTGCTAGTGTCTTTCATGAAATCCATTTTCTTTTGCTGGGCTTGTTTTTTTCAACTGAAGAAAACTGTGAAACCCCAACAGATTTCTTCAGCGAAGTTTAAAAAGGCCAATGAAGTTTGGATTTGGCTGTGGGTTTCATTTATCCACCTCTATCAATAAATACCTTCTAAATCAATTGTCCGTAGAGACACGCACCAGATTTGGAGAAACATGTCCAAGTAAGGCAGAAGATGAATATTGGTGTGATTCTAGATCAGCTCCAGGGCAGTACAGTCAGACCCCTGTATCCACAGGAACAATATTTGCAATTTCATGTATCCACAGTTTGAAAATATTAAAAGAAAAATAATAAAATATCTGTTTTCAGCACATATTTACCAGAACTGACCACTAGAGGGAGGCAGAAACTATGCTATGTGTTCGTGTTGTTGAAGAATGGTCTCTGGCTCCCACTAGTGGCCCGTTCTGATAATACATGTGAAAATGCTTTCTTCTTGGTTTTTTTTCCTTTTACAATGCTGTGTATAGTATTTGCTTTAATGCACTTTTTAAAGCATCTTGGGGGGGGCTTGGAACCAATTCCCCATTGATACAGGGCTCCTACTGTACTCACTATAACCAATTCACTGTAACCGAATGTTGGAGTGGGTTGTGGCCGGGCAACTCCAGCCGCTGCTGGATGAAATGGATTTTCTGGATCCATTTCAATCAGGTTTCGGGCTAGGTTTTGGTACGGAGACTGCCTTGGTCGCCCTGTACGATGACCTTTGCCAGGAGAGAGAAAGGGGGACTGTGACCCTGTTGACACCCATGGACCTCTCAGCGGCTTCCAACACCATCAACCATGGTGTCCTTCTGGAAAGGCTAGCTGGGTTCGGCAGCTGCCCCCAGACTATGGAACGCCATCCCAATTTGAAATTTGTCTGGCGCTGACGCCAATGACATTTTGGTGCCAGGTCAAAACCTTCCTGTTCCAGAAGGCTTTTAATTGAAATAATATCAACTGTGGCTCCTGATGGCAATTTTTAGAGTATATATTTTAATTGTATTTTCATTGTTTTATCTTTTTTAACTGTATTTTAATTGTTGTAAGCCGCCCAGAGACCTTTGGGTAGTGTGGGCAGCATATAAGTTAAATAAATAAACAAATTCATTGAACTGAAATAAATGAATTTCTGTCTCAGTTATGCATTTCCAGTATTACATTTCAGACATCTGTCACAACGTAAATCTTCCTAAATAGCCACTGTGGAGTCAAATATATACTAAATATTGTGGGTTTTTTTCCCCCCAAGCTACAGAAAGCCAGATTGAAAGTTGAACAAAAAATGCACAATATGGCACTTTAACACAGAAAAGTGGAAATAACAGAACTTATACAAAATGGTGATGGCTGCTCCTCTGTTACATTGTCATTTCATGCATTAGAAGTTATCATGGCCCCTCGCTTTAAAATATAGCAGTTAGTCTTTAAGATGTCACAAAGTTATTGCTTTTTCTTTTTGTCTTTTGTTGTCGACTTGAATAATCAGATAACCAATCTGTGCTTGCTCTCTGTATATGCTTTACTTCTCAGAGAGGAAATATGCTGGTTTTACACAGAAATAATTTGCACGAATTATGGAGATTTTTTTTTAAAAATAGCACTGCTTCTTTTGCTGTCATCTGCATGAGACAAACTGTGCAACGTCAGAATTTAAAATAATTTAATGAACATTTTTCCATTCCTAGATCAGCCTTTTTTGTCAAGGCAAATCAAAGTTCTAATGTTTATACCTTTGTCTTTTGACTTGTCATTTTTGCACAGTTTTTAAATATATGTATGTGAACTGACCTGAAGTGATTTGAATGCCTCAGTGTGAACACGATGTACCGTTTCACAGTATTTATCTAACTGTGCAGGATTATGACACACCTCTATCAACATATTGTGGCCTTTGCATTTGCTGTGAAGGAGATCAATGAAAATCAATACATATTGTCCAACGTGTCTTTGGGTTTTCACCTGTATAATGGCTATTTCACTGCAAGCTGGATTTATTTTGCCTCAATGGAGCTCCTCTCTCAGAGTGGTCAATTCATCCCAAATTACATCTGTGATCTTGAGAATATCCCTGTATCTGTAATTGGTGGACCTAGTTATGATTTCCTTTTCCACATTTCCAGTATCCTCTCTATGTATAAAGTGTCGCAGGTAAGACATGTGCCTTGCGCATGGGTTTTAGAGCAGAAGCACTTAATGACCACTAAAAAGTAATGCAAAGAAAATATGTTAGAATGTTTCTTATATGTCTAAAGGGGCATAGGATTTATGTCCTCAAAGGGACATCTTTCAAATAGATAGATAGATAGATAGATAGATAGATAGGTAGATAGATAGATAGATAGATAGATAGATAGATAGATAGATAGATAGATAGATAGATAGATAGATAGATAGATAGATAGATAGATAGATAGATAGATAGATAGATAAATAGATAGACAGACAGACAGACAGACAGACAGACAGACAGATAGATAGATAGATAGATAGATAGATAGATAGATAGATAGATAGATAGATAGATAGATAGATAGATAGATAGATAGATAGATAGATAGATAGATAGATAGATAGATAGATAGATAGATAGATAGATAGATAGATAGATAGATGCTGGACTGAAATATAAGCTAGTTATCCAAGTTCCTTCACAAACTTTGCCATGTCTACTACCAGATAAAAAAACTGGCATTGATTCGCATGGCAATTTTGAGAACATTTAAAAAGAGTGTACATGCATGTGTAGGTGTCCTTAGAGTATGTGAGAAAATGGACTTCTGGAAAAGGAAATTATGGACTTCTGTATATACATGTTGAATTGCAAGGAGGACCATCAAGATCGCATTAGGTTGGGGATATTATGCATGCATACTCAGCTCTCAAAGAGTGTTGCACATCTGAGAACTGCGTTGTAAAGATAAATAAATCTGTTGAATTGCAAGGAGCAATGTAGCATTAAGAGTGTTCTCATTATAGGCTCTGTATTGTATTAACAGACATTAAGAGATTCATTTTTTAAAGATGTATGAATGTATGTTGTGGCGTTTACCCCGTGGCCCCTGCTGGTTTCACCAAACACAGAGCTCGCACGAGTATCCCAACACGCCCTTTAACACGCTACCACCAGTTGATCTGTTTATCAACCTATATTTCCTACGAAAGACTGAGGTCCATTAAGCACTGAACTTTTAAACAGAAACAGGTTTATTGATTTACATGTTGTTTTAGGAATAGTTCTTAAGCACATACTTAAAGTTAGACAAAGCTTCAGTATTTTACTTTATGCTTTATGTAATATTTTATATTATTTTATTGTTTTATTATATTGGAAGCCACCTAGAGCGGTCTTATAGGCCAGATGGGCAGGGTATAAATTAAATAAAATAAATAAATAAATAAATAAATAAATAAATACTTTAAACTCTTCTATCTTAATTAATACGGGCCACAGTCTGACTAATCACTCCCTAAACAGTCTCTCTGCCTCAAACCCCCAAATTCCTTCTCCAAACTCTGTCTCTGATTGAACTAATTCCACTCTGACTCACCCCTCCCTTCTAGTTTCTCTGGCTCCGCCTCCCAACAGCTCTCATAGGTACATGAAAATAATCTTCTACCTGGGCCAAAGCAGGGTGATCGTTACATAGGTATTATTCAATCATTTAATATTGCTTCTTCTCAGAAAAGGGATCTAACACAGGATATATCTGCTCCTCTTGGACAATATACTGTATGCAAAAAGAAAATTCTGCTTTAAAGGTACTGCTATTTCTAATTTAATCTTCCTTTTTAGTTCATCTATGGCTCTTCTCCTGTGATTATGAATAACTTCCAAAGTGTTTTCCTCCACTGGATGTTCCCAGGGAGTCATCAGTATGATGGGATTCTGCAACTACTTTTGCATTTTGGATGGACATGGGTAGGGGTGGTAACTGAAGACAAGGACAATTCAGAGCTATTTGTACAGAATATTCTTCCCACATTTGCTGAAAGAGGTATTTGCTTCAATTTTATTGAACGATTACTGAAAGTCACATTTTCTAATGATGCCACTGTGGTCGTGGAGAAAGGTTTCACAATAATCAGCAATGTGATGAGAAGCACAGCTAACGTAGTGATAGTTCATGGTGAAATTGATACATTTATGTTATTCCGACTCATCCCTAGCATGGCCGAAATGGAAGGTATATCTCTCCAAACTCAGCAGAAAGTCTGGATCATGACAGCCCAGATAGATTTCACATCAAGCAGTTTTCAAAGTTGGGATATAAATATCCTCCATGGCACTCTATCGTTGGCCGTGCGCTCAAAAGATCTTCTGGGGTTCCAGGAATTTCTTCAGATGAGAACCCCGACCTGCTCCCTTGTTCAAGCTACCATTTGTACTGCATGGCTGGCCACCTCTCCCCCATTCATAGACTTTGATGTGCACACAATGGCCACAGAAGTTGTCCTTCAATGTAATGAAGGTTCAACAATCATGTTCTACTGTGTTCTAAGCTTTATGGGTTTCCTGGCCATAGTCAGCTTGTGTGTTGCTTTCCTGGCCAGGAAGTTACCAGACACTCTTAACGAAGCCAAGTTTATTACGTTCAGCATGTTGGTCTTTTGCAGCGTTTGGGTGTCCTTTGTTCCAACCTATCTGAGCACCAAGGGGAAATATATGGTTGCTGTGGAGGTCTTCTCCATCTTGACTTCCAGCATTGGTTTGCTTGGTTGTATCTTCTTTCCCAAATGTTAGGTAATTTTACTCAAGTCAGAGTTGAATGACAAGGGACAACTAAGAAGATGTAAATATTAGATACACTGTCTAGCTCAATTAAGTATATTCTGTTCAAGCATAGTAAGCTGTAGGAGTGGAGAAGGAATCATGGTGCATGTGCCAAAACCTTCTAGCTCTTCTCCTGATGCATACATGGAATGTTTTCTGGATCATCCGTGAGATACATTTTAAATGCTTCAGCAAAATGTGATTAGAAAGCTCCAATTGTTGGAGAACACCTAACAATCCTTATGGATGATCTACTTGGACCTTCCTAATGATCACTTTGTTCAGAAGGATCAGTGGCATGCCATATATTCTGAATAACCTCTCCTGCTGTATCATAGTAATGCAGTAACCACTGAATTACCCTAGAGGCAGCAGATATAGTCCATTTCATTACAGGAATCTGAAATTGTATAAATGATGAAGCCATAGAGAAAATAGGTGGTAAGTTGCTGAAGGTCTCCAAGAGTTTCCGGTACCTTTTGATCTATCAGTGCTAATTTAGGGCATGGAAAGGAAAGTCTTGGACAATCTGGGAAAACTGCACAAAAATTGTCTCTATCTTCATCTACATTGACTTATTTAAAAATGTGGTTTGTGTGTGAGTGTGAGAGAGAAGTTGTTTGTTATATGAAAAAAGGAAATTTGATGTTTTGGGGGTGGTTGTCTTTGTCAACAATGTGTACATTTCCAGATGACGCTTGTCTTCATACGTTGATGAAAACGTAACTGTCCGTGTCTGAATATTGAAAAACTGGACTATTGAGTAATAGAGTAAATCTACAAAGAAAACTTCCCCATGCTCACCTGATGAGGGAGGAACTGTCACAATTTGATATTTGAATAATAAAGCATTAAATTGAACGTTATGTCTCATTAATTTAATAACTGTAGGCCTGTTCTGGATAGTGGGCCAGAGGGCCTGGCGTGCTCTGGTCCATAGGGTCACAAAGAGTTGGATGCGACTTAACGACTAAACAACAACAAAAAGTGCCTTGGGTGCAGTTTTGTAGCCAAACAAATCAAGAAATTTAAAAATCACTAAAAATTTATTTATTTGTTATTCATCAGGGTATTATTTGTACAAATTTGAATTGACAAATTAGTGATTTTTAAACAAATTTTGTGATTCAATTTTTAAATTCATGCCATCTCTAGCACCAAATATGTCATGCTCTGATTTGTATCCAGCTATTGGGCGAGTTATACTACTGACTGGGGAGACTAAGGAGTCATGTTCTATGTCATCAGCCATGTTTTCCTTGATCAGGGGTCCTGGGAATACTGTAAGATATGAACTTTGCTTTCAGTATGAAGGTTTTCCCCACGTTCCCAATGCTGATGGTATGAAAAAGTGCTCACATTCCAGGGCACAGTCTTTCTTTCTTTCTTTCTTTCTTTCTTTCTTTCTTTCTTTCTTTCTTTCTTTCTTTCTTTCTTTCTTTCTTTCTTTCTTTCTTTCTTTCTTTCTTTCTTTCTTTCTTTCTTTCTTTCTTTCTTTCTTCCTTCCTTCCTTCCTTCCTTCCTTCCTTCCTTCCTTCCTTCCTTCCTTCCTTCCTTCCTTCCTTCCTTCCTTCCTTCCTTCCTTCCTTCCTTCCTTCCTTCCTTCCTTCCTTCCTTCCTTCCTTCCTTCCTTCCTTCCTTCCTTCCTTCCTTCCTTCCTTTTGTCTGTCCGTCCCTTCCTTCCTTTTGTCCATCTGTCCTTCCGCCCATCCGTCCATCCCTTCCTTCCTTCCTTCCTTCCTTCCTTCCTTCCTTCCTTCCTTCCTTCCTTCCACCCACCCACCCACCCACCCATCTATCCATCCATCCAACTTGTATCAAGGCAACACAAGACACACAACAATAAAATAAAGCACAGTTATCAACAGAACACTTTATGGTCACAGCAAAAAGCATCCCCGGGCACCATATCCACAACCCAAATTGAAGTGATGTGATGCTTAGAACCACGGCCTTCTATATAAACCCATCACTGCAAGAAAGTGCTACACTCTTGAACTGGGTCAGTGCTGAAATCCAGACCTGCCATAAAGCAGAGTGAACCATTGTGTCTAGAGTTTTAGGGGGAAGTGCAACCTATCTAAAATCTGCATACTCATACAGTGGGGTCTTGACTTGAGAACTTAATCCGTATTGGAAGGCGGTTCTCAAGTCAAAAAGTTCTAAAGTCAAATCTGCATTTCCCATAGGAATGCATTGAAAACCATTTGATCCGTATCTGCTCTTTTCCGTCCATAGAAACTAATGGGAAGCTGCTATTCCGCCTTCGACCACTAGAGGGGGATATTTTGTTTCTTTTTTTTCTTAGGTCAAGAAAGGTTCAGGGAAGGCAGGGAAAATACAGTCCAGGCAGTTACAGTACCAGGCAGTCTGAAGACTGTCTCCCAATCCACTCTCTAAACGCTGGGAGGAGTGAGGAAGCAGACAGGCACCCTTTTCACTGGCCAACAGTTAACTGAAAGTTCACATTTTGCACTTTCCCTGCCTCCCATGTGGGTTTTTTTTCAGTTCTTAACTCAAATCTAAGTATGTAAGTCAAGTCAATATTTTCCTATGAGAGCGGTTCTTAAGTCAAAATGTTCTTAACTCAAGCCATTCTTAAGTCAAGACCCCACTGTACCTTGAACTTGAACCCCCCTGGACATAAAAACCACCATAATTTGGGGGCGTCTCTGGGTTCTCTTAACTTTCTCTGCATTTGTCAATAGATTTTTTTTTCCTGCTTGTCTTTCTGTGAATCGAACAGAAGTTGGCAGGCTTCTGAAACTAGGCACAGGAGTTCGTTCCAAGACATGGAGACTTCCATTTGGGATTCAAACTTCTGACCCTTTCTGGAACCCAGGCAAAGAGTGATGTCAGTTCTAAAGAAAGTCTCCAATTTACATGTGTGCAGTTCCACTTCTTACTACCCTGTCATTACAGCACAATGTTGTCCGCGCTCTCCCATTAAAGTCATTCTCTCCTGAGATATGACCCACATGTTTTCATTTTCTGTGTCCCAATGAACCTGAGCAGGTGACCGTCTCCCCTACAATTGTTACATTTGCTATGATTATATATCCTCCAGTTCCTTGGAGAGCAATCATAGACACGAGGAAAGCATCAAAGCAGATACTTAAGGATGGTTTTTAATATTTGTTGTGCCACTTTGGCCTGGGACTTGAGATAGACATGGGTCCATCATCCTGATCGCTGAACATCTGTCCAGTTTGCTGTCGTGGCTTCTTTCATCAGAGTGAGTGGATGTTTCAGTCCAACTCTGCTTTTCAGAGACAGTCCAGTGTCAATGAAGGAAGAAAGGGTATGGTCCGGGAATGAAGATTTTCATTCAAGATGGTGGTCTTAGAGGTGCTGGTGTTAGTGCTTCTTCCTCAGGCAGTATGCCAGCTTGCTCCCCTGAGATGTATTTCCAGTGATCCTCTTCCTCTTCACCAGAAGTATCAGTCAGGAGACCTCTTAGTTGGTGGAATTCTTTCTCAGACCTTCTATTTTTTAAGTGAAACAAAATTTGAAGAGCGCCCTTCTCCAAAACTGTACTTTGACCTTGTGTAAGGAGATGGACTTTTTAAAACATTATATATAAAAAACACAAAATAGGGCCCTGTGAATGTTCTTTGGTGGGTTGATTCAAAGGCTAGATTTTACATTCTGTAGTTTGAATTTTGTTGGTGATTTAGACAGGGACTAAGAGAAATTGCATAAGCTATGGCTCGTAATCAGCAAGGTGCCAGGTGCCAGGCGATACGTCTATCACATGACTGGGCATGCACCCTGGAACACAACTTGTATCTTGTTAAATAGCAAGAATTGGTCACTGCAACTTACGCAGTTTCACTTACACGGCTGTAAATCCCTGATAGGATTCTGGCAGATATATATTGGGAAATGTTTTGAATTGTTTTGGGGGTATACAGAAAATCTGGTGCATGAGATCTCTCTGCATCCTATAGGACTTCCTTATTGAACAACAACGGATTTGGAAATGTTGAGAATGTGAAGTTATTCTTACGTGCAACATGAGTCACAATAACAGTGTTCAGCATTTTTATGTCAATGAGAATTCTGCTCGGTATATGATAACTGCTGGATAGCTCAGTGGTTTCGGTATCCCGAGTCTGGGGGTTCAATTCCCCACTGTGCTAGATGATCCATAGCGTCCCTTCCAGCTCTTCAGTTCTAAGATAATGATGATGACAATTGTATCTTTACTTTATTTATTATTGTTGTTTTCTTGCTCCCAGAAGTTGTCATCATTATTCTAACAAGTGTATAAAGAGTTACTTTTGCATTTCTTAATTAGAGATATGGGTATTCGTATACAAATATCCCTGCACAGGTAGAAATAATGAGGGCATCGGTATACGAATGCTGTCCACTCATGATTTTGCCACTCCAGCCAGCTCTGCGGAGACTTTCTATCACGCTGTTCTCCGCAATGGATTAACCACTCTCTGACCTAGCAGAAAGACTTGTCATCCTGCCTCCTGCCAGGACTGGGTAATCGATTGAGGACAACGGCGTGATAGGAAGCCTCTGCAGAGCTGGCGGCAGCAACGAAATTGTGAGTTATTTCCTACTCGGGAGGGAATATTTGTATTCATATACGAATAGGAATACCCCCATCTCTATTCTTAATGTTTGGCATTGTTCCATATATTTCACTCTTAGAATATTTCTTTGCAATTTGGCTGTTCATTGGGATAGTTTCTTAGGGGACCAGAAGCTGATTCTGATTCGATACCTATTTTCAGATTTGGAGAAAGTGGGTGCCTTGAATTAGTGATGCAACACATGTTGTCCTTCTGCATGGAAGGATGCCCATGAACCAAAAACCAAGGGTCTTAGGTTCTTTAAGGAGTAACCATTTTTATTTCACGTACCTCCAAAGCAGTGGGCTATAGTCCACCAAACTGGCTGCCCAAATAAAAAATGTGTTAGTGTTTTAGGAGCCACAAAATTGTCTGCCGTTTTCCACTGCAACTGACAAATGTTGGTGGCCCTACCAGAAAACTCCACTGGAGTGAAATGGTAGAATGATTGTAAGCAAAATTATTGAAAATGTGGATAATAATCTCATGGTGGTGGTGGTGTGTCAAGACATCTTTCACACCATTTGCTGGAACACAGGTGGAATTAAACAATTTCTTCAACTAAGAAGGGGAAAATTTAAGTATTTAAATAGTCCATATTTAACAAATAGTAACAATCCTTTGAAAAAGAGCTCATATTAGTAAAACAATATATTGATTTGTTTTGAGTATCTAATCTGTGGTGCCTCGAGGCTACTGAAAGACGCCACTCTTTGAACAAAATTCAGAGAACTCAAAAGTCCAGACTGGAATGTCAATGCTTGGGGATTATTCAGAGACTGCAGCCATACAATCAAACATTTTAAAAACGATTTAGTAAACTTACATCGGTTTCATATTTAAAGCACAAGATTGTAATGGAGCCACTGCTCCCACTGTAGGGTCCTGAAACAGCACTATCAGCACATCTTGGCCTTGGCCTTTGCTTTAAAGGAGATCAATGAAAGTCCACTCATCTTACCCAACATCACCTTGGGGTCCCACTTTTACAATAATGATTTCCGTTCAGGGACAATCTTGCTCGCTTCTCTGGAGCTTCTCTCTACTAAGGACCAGTTCTTCCCTAACTATAAGTGCGATGCAAGGAACAAAGTGATTGCCGTCATTGGGGGACCAAATTCCGACGTGGGTATGAACATGGCAACCATTCTGTCTCTCTACAAAATGCCACAGGTACGTCGTACATGTAAAAATGTGGGAGGTCAACAAAACTGTCTTATTTACCTGTTGTTTTGTGGCTTAGAGATTTAAAGATGAAGTACGTCCTGAAATAGCACTTCTATCAATATTTGATAAGGAGGAATATAATTGGCCAACTAGGATAATTAATTTCTAATTTATTAACGGCAGCTAGATGAATGATAGCTAAGTACCGGAAAATAAAACATGATTTTCAATTGAAGGAATGGCATAAAGAAGTACGGACTATAGCGATCAATGACAAATCAATGTGCAATATTAAAGTAAAGAAACGTTTGTTAAAATATATACTTTTGCAGATACTTGAGGATAATTTATTGATTATGGTTAAAAAAGAGGTTTGAGGGTGGTGGACATGGAGGGAAATGCCTAGCATTCTGCATAAATACCGACTTATGTCAAGGGGAAAAAGCAGAGAAGGCTCAAATGGTGTGATGTGATCTTTTAAATAGCCTGGACCCAAGCTGTATAGGGCTTTATAGGTATTAACCCACACTTTGAATTGGGCCCAGAAACAGTCATGCAGCCACTGAAGCTGTTGTAATAAGGGAGTTCTATGTTTCCTGTGGAAGTGAGAGCTGGACCATAAAGAAGGCTGACCACCAAAGAATTGATGCTTTTGCGTTGTGGTGCTGGAGGAGACTCTTGAGAGTCCCCTGGACTGCACAGCGAACAAACCTGTCCATTCTGAAGGAAATAAACCCTGAGTGCTCCCTGGAAGGACAGATCCTGAAGCTGAGTCTCCAGTACTTTGGTCATCTCATGAGAAGAGAAGATTCCCTGGAAAAGACCCTGATGTTAGGAAAGTGTGAAGGCAAGAGGAGAAGAGGATGTCAGAGGACAAGATGGTTGGACAGTGTCATTGAAGCGACCAACATGAATTTGACCCAACTCCGGGAGGCAGTGGAAGACTGGAGGGCCTGGCGTCCTCTGGTCCATGGGGTCACGAAGAGTCGGATATGACTAAATGACTAAACAACAACAACAAATGTTCCCTGTAGCCAGGACCAACCAGCAGTCTGGCTACAGCATTTTTAACCAGCTGAAATTTACAAGCAGTCTTCTAAGGCACCTACATGTAGAGTTTGCTTCAGCAATCTGAACAGGTTATAACTAAGTTATGTGTCATTGTGGCTAGACTCGATATCTCAAGGATAGCTGTAACTATGCAGAAGTACTCCTGGCTACTACTGAAATTGATGCATCCAAGCTCAGGAATGAATCTAGGAGCACATTGAAACTCCAAAGCTGACTTTTCGGGGTTGGGTTGGGTGTAACCCCATCCAGTACAAGTTGAATCCCAATCCCCTGATTTGCCATTTGACTGACCAGGAGCGCCTCTCTTTTGACTGGGTTAAGTTTTGCTTTGTTACACATATCCAGTCCATTATTGACAACAGATAATTGTCTAGGCATAGAACAGATACGGAACAATATTCTGTAGTCCTGGAACAGCAGTTTTTCCATTTTCTAGAATTCTGCCTACAATCCTTGTAGGCCATAGAGAAGGAAGGAAGGAAGGAAGGAAGGAAGGAAGGAAGGAAGGAAGGAAGGAAGGAAGGAAGGAAGGAAGGAAGGAAGGAAGGAAGGAAGGAAGGAAAAACTATTCTCTTCTTTATTTGAGGAAGGATACCCGACATTACCTCTCAGCAGTCAAAAGCACAGTGGGACTTGTGTTATTTTGGAAATACCATTGTCTGTTTTGTCTTTTAATGTTCTAATTAGCTCACATATGGGTCTGCCCTAATAAAGGATGGTGACATTCAAGGAGAGTTTTTCTACCAGTTGTTTCCAGATGTGGCCCTGCAGTATGAAGGGATTCTGCAGCTGTTGCTTCATTTTAGGTGGATGTGGACTGGGCTGCTTTATCTGGATGATGACAACGGAGACAGATTTGTACAGAATTTTATTCCCAAATTTTATGAGAGTGGCATCTGCTTTGACTTCATAAAGACGTTTCCACCTTCAACCTTTACTGACATAAGCATTCATATGGAGAAATGGATAGAGATGAGCAAGGTTCTTATGTCTAGCACTGCAAATGCTCTCATTGTAGCCGGGGAAATCCAAACCACAACTATTTTCAGAATGATGCTGCAGTATTCCCAAGTGGAAGGTGTATCACTGAAGACCAAAGTGTGGATTATGACAGCTCAGATGGACCTTGCAACATTTATCTTTCCAGATATGTCAGACACAGATTTTTTCCATGGTTCTCTATTGTTTGCAACACACTCCAAGGAGCTGCAGGGCTTCCGGACATTTCTTCAGACCAGAAATTCTGCTTTGGCAAATGAAGATGGATTTAGTAGAGTTTTCTGGAAACATACATTTGACTGTTCATTCCCTGCTTCCAAGGTAGACAATATGGGAAGCAAAATCTGCACTGGAGAGGAGAAACTAGAAACCCTTCCTTCATCTGTTTTTGAACTGAGCCTAACCAGTCAAAGCTATAGTATTTACAATGCTGTATATGTTGTTGCTCATGCCCTGCATGGGATTTACTTATCCATATCCAAGCAGAGAGGAAAGACAGAAGAAGGAAGATGGAACATTTTGAACCTACAACCATGGCAGGTAAAGTCCTAGTGAGATAGATTATAGAAGTTATCTTGATCTTTAGATGTAACAATAAGTATTAGATCTTGCATTCACGTCTACATAATGCAAAATGTGCAGTTGCCGGTATAAATTGTCATTACATGCAGTCCTGTTGGACAAGGGAAGCATGATAATGCCAATCATCATACCACAGAAGCCTGAACATGGGATGTCCTGGCTACATATACCAATGCCACCATGAAGATCTTCCTCTTTGTTTGGCTACTTGGTCCAGCTTCCCATTTTTGGGAGCTTTGAAAATAAAGTAGGTAGGAATATTTGCCCTTCAGCCCTGCCTATTTCACAGAAGACTTGTTTTTCCTTTCCCCCCACCTTGCACTGAATCAAAGCACAGCCATAAGATTATTACTGCTGGTATGGTGACACCTGATGGCAGTCACCATTGCAGGCGGTTGTTGATGGGCTAATGAATGTTCAATTCTTGTGACCACCCAATTTCTGGTCTTTCCTTTCTGGTTGCAAGGCTCATAGCAACCCCACCACCTCTGGCAGACTCATTTGGAGGCAGTGCCCCAGCTTCTCTGTCCCAACTCCTCTGGGTGCTGCGTTCGAGTGGGCACCTGCCGAAGGATGCAGGGGGCAGAGATGCAAAACATCTGTTGGGTTGATGGCCAAACCAGCAGTTCACGCCCATCTCTAATCCAATCACATCAGAAAGCATCACTTTACAAGGAACACTCTCTCTTAAAGTGTATTGAGGATTTGCTCCAGCCTGGCAGTTAAATGTAATCGCCCTATAGCTAAACCAAAAATATTCAGTTTGAGTATGGATCAGTATCATTGTGGAGAATAATTCCCGGTATGATATGTGATTGTTAGGAAAGGGATTGCCAAGGACTGCTCCACAAATACAGTCGTGCCCTGCTTAACGATTGCCTCGTTTAATGAGGAAATCACTTTACGATGAGGTTTTTGCGATCGCAATTGCAATCGCAAAATGATGGTCTAAATGGGGGAATTTTGCTTAGCGATGATTGGTTCCCTGCTTCGGGAACCGATTTTCGCTTTACGACGATCAAAAACAGGTGATCGTCAGGGTTCAAAATGGCTGCCGGCTGAAGAAAATGGCCCCCCGCTGTGCTTAGGGATGGATTCCTCGCTGCACAGCCATGGAAAATGGCTGCCCCTATGGAGCATCTTTGCTGGACGGTGAGTTTTCAGCCCATTGGAATGCATTAACCGGGTTTTAATGCGTTTCAAAGGGCTTTTTATTTCATTTGACAATGTTTTCGCTCTACAGCAATTTAACTGCAACGAATTAACATTGTCAAGCGAGGCACCACTGTAGTTCAAAATGTGATCTGTTTCCCTCGTGTGATCATCACTAAAACAATAGCTTAACCATAGTTGCCAAGTATGAAAGATTATCATCCTGTTTGCATTTGTCTGAGTATCTTCTACCATGCTTCTTCTTTACCCCCAACCCTACCCTCCTTCTTCTTGGGCTTAGTTCCATCCTTTTTTGAGACGTGTCTCATTCAACAACAGCGTTGGGGAGAAAGTTTCCTTTGATGAAAATGGGTCATTAGCAGCTGGCTATGATATTATAAATTGGGTTGCATTCCCAAATCAATCCTTTCTCAAAGTGAGAGTTGGAAAAATTGATCCCCAGGTTCCACCTGAGAAAATGCTCACGATTCGGGAAGATGCCATTGCATGGCCCTGGAGGTTCAATCAGGTAAGATCTGTGCTAATTTTAGGATGCATTTTCTGTAAGTTAATATGTTGAGATATGATTTATGAGCAGCTCAAGGAGTAAGCAATAAGGATGGTGCATAATCACAAAAAGTTTAAAGAGAATTAAATGTACAATATGTCACTCAAACATAGATTTTAGAATAGCACTAAGCAAAGGATGGGATGTGGTGGCGCTTCGGGTTAAACTGCAGAAGCCTCTGTGCTTCAAGGTCAGAAGACCAGCAGTTGTAAGAACGAATCCACGTGATGGAGTGAGCTCCCGTCGCTTTGTCCCAGCTCCTGCCAACCTAGCAGTTGGAAAGCATGTAAATGTGAGTAGATAAATAGGTACCACCATGGTGGGAAGGTAAGAACATTCTGTGTCTAGTCGCGCTGGCCACATGACCACGGAAACCGTCTTCGGACAAAACGCTCGTTCTATGGCTTGGAAATGGGGATGAGCACCGCGGCCAAGAGTCAGACACGACTCAAATAAATGTCAAGAGGAACCTTTACCTTTAAGCAAAGGACACTTAAAGCTAATGTGCGTCTTGGTCATGACAAATTAGTAAATAGAGGAAGAACCAGCTATTACAGAGATAAAAGCAACAATGAGAGGAGTCAGTTTGGTGCAACTTTTATTTTGTTCCCATCCTTCCCCACAATTTCAGAGTCACAAAATAGATCAGAATACAGGTATGAGTCAGGTTTCCTAATTCCTCATTCTGATCCATTTAGATTGTCCGGCACAACGAGGCTTCTAAATTAGGAATTGTCAAGCTCTGTGAAAATCTTTACTTCCAAGATGAGAGCAACACAAGGAGCTTTCTTTTCTCTGTTCAAGTCCCTGAAATTTGTATGAACTGTTTTCATCCTGAACTGGTGACAAAGGAAATAGACACATAGGAACAGTGCACAACAGTAAAAAATGACAAAATGAATTACATTGTTGTGGGTTTTTTGGGTTCTTTGGCCGTGTTCTGAAGGTTGTTCTTCCTGATGTTTCGCCAGTCTCTGTGGCCGGCATCATCAGAGGACTGGAATAGGAACTCCATGCTCTGCAAAAGGTCAACGAACTCTACCCAGCCACAAGGACCAGGGATCATTGCACAAAAAAGACCAGCTAACGACACCCATCAACACAGTGACAGATAATTCCCCCCCCCCGTATCACGATAAAAACACGCTGATCACCCTATCTCCTGAAAAAGGACAAAAGCTGTTCCCACAGCTATAAATACTCAACTATCCAACAAACAACAGCAGAGCATGGACAGAGTTCCTACTCCAGTCCTCTGAAGATGCCAGCCACAGAGACTGGCGAAACATCAGGAAGAACTACCTTCAGAACACGGCCAATGAACCCGAAAAACCCACAACAACCATCAGATCCTGGCAGTGAAAGCCTTCTAGAATACATTGAAATGAACTACCCTTTGTGATGGAGGTAGTAGGTTCAGGTGCTGAACATCACAGAGAATGCTCAACATATCTATGAACTGACAATTTGAATACCCTGCTACTCAAAGTGTTCCAGTAAGTTTTTTTGAAATGGTGGCCTTGGCTTCCTGAAGCATATTTTAGAACAGCAAAAGATTGAACAGTAAGTCACAATACAACACTGCACCATGAAATCATTTGTGGAGATTATGTTGATTTGTCATTCAAGCCTCAGGCCATTCCTTAAATGCAGAGTCAACTATGGGATACAAAACTGCTCGGTTCCCGTCCACCTCTAAAGCACTAAGTCTCTTTTCTCTTTTATTTCTGGACAGGCACGACCGCTTTCCCAGTGTAATGATAATTGCGCTTTGGGCTCTAGTAAGGCCAAGAAGGAAGGAAAGCCATTTTGTTGTTTTGATTGTCAGCCATGTCCAGAAGGGAAAATCTCAAACCAAACAGGTAAGAAATGCCAGGTACAGTAGCTGTATAGATTACACTGGCTTGGATAACCAATATACATAACGTGCAAAACTGAGCAGTGATGGCCAGAAAATAGAAAAGGTCTTTTGTAACCATTAGTGTCTCTGACTTCTTGTGTGTAGCAATCCGTTGCACATGAAGGAAAACAGCTTATTGCATGCCCTAAGAAAGATGGCATGATGAGGTGCTACTAACTCCTAGTTTTTGAAGGTTAAGGAAGAGAAGGTTTCCTTTCATAACAAGTTTTTTTAATAACAAAGTTTAAACACCTGAGATCGATACTGTTTTCCCTCTCTGTGTGTGCTCCACTATTATCGTGTATGAGCTCCTTTCATTCAAGAAGGATTTCGATCAGTTAGATCGAACTTGTTGCTGTCACAAGATGGTACATCGATGACCTTTCCCAGAGCTTGTACAAGGACCTACTATCTTCCAGCATAGGCATCATCCCAAGTGAAATCAGTGGGAGTTTGGAAGTTTCCATATCAGAAGACTGCAGGAGATCCACATAAGATCACTTCACTCTGGTGCAATAAACAAGGCACTGGCTCAAACACAGTGGCAAGTCACAACTAAAATAGGCCTATGGAATCTGTGGACGTTACAAAGTCGACTAACTAAATCCCCATTAATTCCGTGATCCTATTCTAGTTGAACTTTCTTTTGGATTTCAGCCAAGGAGTGAATATTCTTTAGAAATGGGGAAGGGAATATGTGGTCCTAGAGATGTTCTCAAAAATGATTTTCTCATCAGTGTAAGACCATCTGGCCAATGGTCAGGATGGGTGGGATCATTTTCTGACAAAAATCTACAAGGCCCATGAGATACATTTCCTACTAAGCTGCAAGCGTGCACACCAGAAATTAAAAGATCAGCTCTCCTACTGAACTTTCAACTCTAGCTCAAAAGTATTATATCTGAAGGCCATGGTTTGTTTTTGTTTTTTGCTTTCTTTCAGATATGGATGACTGTACTCCATGCCCCCAGGATCAATATGCAAACGAGGACCAGGATGCATGCCTTCCAAAAGGCATAAGCTTCTTATCTTATGAAGAGCCTTTGGGGATCAGTTTGGCTGTTCTTGCTCTTTTCTTCTCTTTTCTCACAGTTTTGGTGCTTGGGATCTTCATGAAACACCAGGACACTCCCATAGTCAAAGCCAACAACAGAAACCTCACCTACACTCTCCTTGTCTCCCTCCTGCTTTCCTTCCTTTGTGCTTTCTTATTCATTGGTGAACCTCAGAAGATATCTTGCTTCCTTCAACAAACGGCTTTTGGTGTCATCTTCTCCGTGGCTGTTTCCTGCATGTTGGCCAAAACCATCATTGTGGTTCTTTCCTTCATGACCACCAAGCCAAGTTCTAGGATGAGGACATGGCTTGGGAATAGATTAACAGCTTCCATTGTCCTTTCCTGCTCTTTTATTCAAGCCATTATTTGTACTGCATGGCTGGCCACCTTTCCTCCTTTCCCATATTTTGACATGTACTCAGAGACTGAAAACATTGTTCTGGAATGTAACGAAGGTTCTACTGTTATGTTTTACTCTGTCCTGACCTTTATGGGTATTTTAGCCTTTGTTAGTTTCACTGTAGCTTTCTTAGCTAGAAGGTTACCAGACAGTTTTAACGAAGCCAAGTTCATCACTTTCAGCATGTTTTTGTTTTGTAATGTTTGGTTGTGCTTTGTGCCAACCTATCTGAGCACCAAGGGGAAATATAAGGTGGCTGTGGAGATCTTCTCCATCTTAGCCTCTAGTGCTGGTGTCCTCATTTGTATCTTTTCCCCCAAATGTTATATTATTGTGATGAGGCCTGAACTGAACAAGAGAGGAAAGCTGATGAGGAAGACATATTGAGTCTAAATACTATTGCCCTTCATCCAATGAAAAATATCTTAGTTTCAGTTCTATTTTTAGAATATGGACATCATCATGGACAACTTGCTCCTGGATATGGACGCTAAGCTGTACGTCCCGCCTGCCTTCCCCTTTGAAGTCTATATTCATTTAAAAGGTCTTTGCTAGGCAGCAGGTGGATTTGAAGCCAATAATGAGTTGCGCAAGAGACAGAATTGAGTAGCACCATCTCCACCATCTTTCTACTACTTGCTTTTTATAGTCTTCCTTCTTTTTCCTGCTCAGTGGGCTAGCAAAGAAGGCTAGATCACCTTCATCATCTTTAGGAAGGTGGCCATATTATTTTGCTGCAACATAAAAAATGAGGAATCTTCTGGCACTTTAAATAGTTAACATATGCTTCCATGGAGTGTGGTCCACTTCTTCTTTACTTCTCATCTACTGTCAGCCACAACAGCAATTGGAAATGTTTGAAATAAATTAGTCCACAGTCAGTTGAGTCTTTTCTGTGCATTTCTTGGAGAAAGGTATCCCAGAGGACCATGGCATTGATCCATAGTGGCAACAGGGAATATAGACATATGGCATATTTCTGAACCCTAACCCCCTGAATGACTTGGCAGAAGGGACATTTTTCCTGCTTCCTTTGGGAAGAACAAACTCACTTGTGTATTACAAAGTTGTTCAAAATAAGAGCAACACTAAATAGATGCAGACAAGTGAAACCAAAGAAATCAGGTGTGCATTTTCTGGATGTTTGGGTCCCTAGAAATACAAACACAATTCTGCAGGACATACAGTACACTTTCAGATGCTAGCATGCTTCTCACTCTAAGCTAAAAAAAACAACACCAAAGCAGATTCAGTGGTTTAGATATTTGGCTGCAGAGCCAGAGGTTAAATTGCATAAAGCAAGAATCCAACCCTTTCATCCCCTGGATTATCTTGATCATAATAAATTGGGTGGTTTTGTTACGCTTCTGGCGCAGAGTAAATGAAGACACTTTACCAGTTCTTCTTTGACGGTTATATTTACATATATGTACACTTATATACAGGCAGGTCTCTACAGCACATCTAGAAGTATTCACACAGTCCGACAGCATGCGTGGCAGAAAATCACATCAGAAGAAGAGAACATTTGACAGACACAGTCTATATTTATACATAATCTTGTCTCTGTTCAGTCCAATCGGGTTCCAGGTGACCTCATCTCTGCACCTGGGCTCTTTCTGGTTTCACCTCATTGCATCAGCTTAGGATGATTCAGTTTTTCTCTCGTCTGCACATAATGGCAGCTCGTTAATGAAACATATATGGGTTCAGGCCTATAAAATTCTATACCCTGACAGGTTTTTTCAGCTGTTCTGCCAAGAATAACATAAGACAAGTTGAGCTTTTCCACAAGACATTCCCACATATGGTCCTTTATATGAGGGAATTCTATACATATTGTTTCATTTCAGGTTATTTAAGTTGTGGTGCTTTTCCTGTGTGCAGAAATGGATTCTCTTCTTTTATCAAAATATTCAAAATTTGTCTCAGATAAATCTTAACCAATAACTACCACAGTCATTCATAAAGTCTCTATTAATAGGAAAGAAATATTGGATTCTTTAACTGCTAGTGATGCTGGGGAAGCCCAAATGGATGGGAAAATGGTACAGATGTATGAGGAACGAAATCTCTTAGATGTTTTATTTGTGTTGGTATTTCTCCGATATTTGGTATCACAAGATTAGCATAGGAGGAGAGGGGGGAACATTAGGTTATTTAAGGGCCATTCCCCCCTCTTCTCTTCTTTCTTTGCTGGCACCCACTCACCTGCCCTTTATTCTAGTGTGAGTTTATCTGGTCGCCTATGGGGCCAGATAGGAATTTTTGACCTGTATTCTGATTGGCATTTGGATATGGGGATTTTACGCCTATCCCTCACTGGAACAGGTGTGCTGGCATGTTTAGAGGTGAAAAATTGGTCACACTGGCAGGTAGTGTGGATATAACAGGTTTTGACTTTACCTGAGTCCCATTGCAAACTCAGGTAAGCTATAGCCCATCTGACCTCCCAGCGCTGCGGATCATTTGATTACGGTGCTTGGGGGGGGGAAGATGCGCTGGGGCTACACCTGGACCAACAGTCAACAAGGAGAAATTGGTTTGAGGCCCGGGGGTGGTCAAATTGGGGCCAGGTTCTCGCTATCTTTAAGACCGAGAGAACTTGGGGCCAGGGACTTGTCCATTTGTTGCTTAAGGGGTCCTTCGAGACCTCTGTGCTTAAACCTGATTCCACACTACGGCATGACCCCCTTTGCCAAAGGATGGCAACATTGATTACTAAAGGGTGACCTGTGATTAATCCATAATTCTTGTCTCTGAGGTTGAGAAGGCAATGTTATGTCATAATGATGAGGTCTGAACTGAGCAAGAGAGGGCAGTTTACAAGGAAAAGGCAGCTTATAAGGAAAACGTATTGAAGAGACTAAATACTATAGTCCTTCACTTCACTAGGGTGGGATGTGGTGGCGCTGTGGGCTAAACCGCAGAAGCCTGTGCTGCAGGGTCAGAAGACCAAGCAGTCGTAAGATCGAATCCACGCCATGGAGTGAGTGCCCGTTGCTTGTCCCAGCTCCCGCCAACCTAGCGGTTCGAAAGCATGCAAATGCGAGTAGATAAATAGGTACCATCTCGGTGGGAAGGTAAACAGCGTTCCATGTCTAAATCACACTGGCCATGTGACCACGGAAAGATTGTCTTCGGACAAACGCTGGCTCTATGGCTTGAAGAGCGGGATGAGCGCCGCCCCCTAGAGTCGGACACGACTGGACAAAAATTGTCAAGGGGAACCTTTACCTTTACCTTATCACTTCACTAGAACTATTTGAGTTTCAGTTCCATTTTCAGGACATGGATATCATCAACAGGAACTTGTTTCTGGGGATGAATGCCAAATCTTATAAGTCCTTACCTCCTGTTCAATACCGCTGTCCATTCGCAGGTTTCAGTTCTAAGGTCCTAGCTAGGCACCCGGTGGATCTGAAGTCAGTTGTGGGCTGTGCAAGACCCAGAAGTGAGTAACACGATTCCTGCTGTCTTTCTATCACTTGCTTTTAATTGCAGTGGTGCCTCGCTAGACAGTTACCCCGCATGACAGTTTTTTTCGCTAGACATTGACTTTTTGCGATTCTCAAAACAGTGGTTCCTATGCGGGAATTTCACTGGACAATGTTTGGTCCATGCTTCGCAAACTGATTTTCGCTAGACAACAATTTTGACAGCTCCCTCCGCACTTGCAAAACGGGTGTTTTCAGGACCTAAGCTTCGCTGATTTGCAGTTCGCAAAGTGACTTTCCTATGGTCGATCTTCGCTAGACAACGACGATTCTTCCCCGTTGGAACACATTAAACAGGTTTCAATGCATTCCAATGGGGAAATGCTTTTGGCTATATGACGATTTCGCTAAACAGCGATTTCAGTGGAACGGATTATCATCGTCTAGCGAGGCACCACTGTATCTTCCTTCTCTTTCCTACACAATGGGTTGGCAGAGAAGGGAAGATCACCATTATTTTCAGGAAAGTGGTCATGTTATTCTGGTGCCGGATAAAAAAACGAGGTGTCCTTAAAGACATGGCATATGCTTTCATGGACAGTGCTCCATACTTCATGAATTTCTCTTCTCAAGTGTTGCCAGCAACAAAATGAATCTAACATCAGGGGATGTAACTCTTTTAAAAGAATTCTTATACAATCATGTGAGTCTCTTTCATGCATTTGTAGAAAGAAGGATGATTTTTGGTGGACCATGACATGTACAAAATCTTATTTGACATTAGATGAAATTCTAATGTCACATTTCTATTCCTTCAGTCCTTGAATGAACAAGCAGAAGAGAAGTCCTTTCTCATTTTCCTTGGGAGGAAGAAACTTACATTTGTTAAAAAGTTTATTGAAACTAGTATTGTACATGAGTGCAGACAACTGAAACAAAACAACATGTCTAGGCTCCCTTAACAATACATGTGTCATTCCACAAAGCACACAGTTCCTAGATGCTAGCAAAGCATGCTTGTATGAAATATTTTAACAGAATCCCCATTCCAGAAGGCAAGATGAGCAGTGTGCCCAGGTCTTCACATTGCATTTTAACAAGGATTCAGACAAACCAGAATGAGTCCAGAGGAGGAGAACATGGATGATCAGGGAACTGGAAACCAAGTCTTATGAGGAAAGGCTGAAGGAACTGGGCATGTTTAGAATCATAGAATCATGAAGTTGGAAGGGGCCTAGAAGGTCATTAAGTCCAACCCCTGCTCAATGTAGGGATACAAATCAAAGGATATCTGCCAGGCGGTTGTCTAAATTTCTCTTGAATGCCTCCAATGCTGGAGAACAAAAAAACCTCACAGTAGATATGCTAGCATTCTTCAAATACTTGATTGTTCTACAGAAGAGGGGCAGGATTCGTTTGCAATCATCCTAGAGTGCAGGACACATAATAATGGGTTCAAGTTACAGGAATCCAGATTTTGGTTGAATATCAGAAAAAAAAACATTCCGTTAGAGCAGTATGACAATGGAACCAATTGCCTTAGTAGATGGTGAGCACGCCAACACTGGAGGCATTCAAGAGAACATTAGACAACCATCTGTCAGATCAGCTTTGATCTTGATTCCTGTGCTGAGCAGAGTATTGAACTCGATGGCCTTATAAACCCCTTCCAACTCAATTATTGTACGATTGTATCCAGGAGGGGTATAGTGGAGACATGTTTATTTATTGAATTTTATTTATTTATTGAATTTATATGCCGCCCACTCTACCCAGAGGTCTCATGTAACACAGATTCTCCTCCACTACTACAGTGAAGTCTATCTGAACAGAATTAAAATGGAATATAATATATGATACAAATAAGTATATTTAGCTGAGCTAAATAGAGCGTCTATGTTTTAAATCTTCCTAGTTGACTTTTGTTATTCAGTTCCGGCTTCAGTAAAATTATATAACATTTGGGAAAGAAGATACAACCAAGCAAACTAATGCTGGAAGTCAAGATGGAGAAGACCTCCACAGCAACCATAAATTTCCCCTTGGTACTCAAGTAGGTTGGAACAAAGGACACCCAAACGCTGCAAAAAGCCAACATGCTGAATGTAATGAACTTGGCTTCATTAAAAGTGTCCGGTAACTTTCTGGCCAGGAAAGCAACACATAAGCTGACTATGGCCAGGAAGCCCATGAAGCTCAGGACACAGTAGAACATGGTTGCTGAACCTTCATTACATTGAAGGACAACTTCTGTGGTCATTGAATGCATATCAGAATCTGAGAATGGGGGAAAGGTGGCTAGCCACGCTATACAAATGGTAGCTTGAATAAGGGAGCAGAAGAGAACAATAGAGTAGGCCAACTCTTTTGCCACCCATTTCTTCATGCTGGACTCTGGCTTGGTGGCCACGAAAGCAAGAACCACAATGCTGGTTTTGGCTAAAATGCAAGAAACGGCCACCGTGAAGACCATCCCAAAAGCAGTTTGCCGAAGAAGGCATGTCACCTTATTTGGCGGGCCAATGAAGAGCAGAGCAGAAAGGAAGCAGAGCAGGAGTGCTAGGAGAAGAAGGTAGGAGATGTTGCAGTTGTTGGCTTTGACAATGGGAGTGTCCTGGTATTTCAGGAAAATGCCAAGCACCCCAGCTGTGAGGAAGGAAGAAGTCAGAGCAAAAGTTACTAAAATAACCCCTAAAGGTTCTTCATATGTCAAGTAGGTGATTTCTTTTGGAAAGCATCCATTTTTCTCATTGTTTGGATATTGATCTGCAGGGCATTCAGAACAAAAATCCATATCTGAAAAGTAAGTAAGTAAGTAAGTAAGCAAGTAAGCAAGTAAGCAAGTAAGTAAGTAAGTAAATGAATGAATAAATGAATGAATAAATGAATAAATGAATAAATGAATAAATGAATAAATGAATGAATGAATGAATGAATGAATAAATAAATAAATAAATAAATAAATAAATAAATAAATAAATAAATAAATAAATAAATAAATAAATGAATGAATGAATGAATGAATGAATGAATGAATGAATGAATGAATGAATGAATGAATGAATGGTAGAGATCAAAGATCATCTCCAGAAAGCTGAGAACAATGAACACTAGAATGATATATAAAAAGCTGTTCCCATATCTTTCTCTAGACAATGGCCAGAATCCTATTGAGGCCTTCAACTGGTGAACTTGAAATTACACAATGATGGTCATGAACCAACATTTATTAACTGTTTGCTGCTGATATTCATGATAAAAAGTTGTTCCTTTTCCAGAATGATGAATGAGGAACACATAGTCATGGTGGCAGTAGTCCATAGAGCTTTGGTGTAGGGTTCTGTTCTGTTCAGGTATGGTCCATTTTGTCTTCTATACCCATGGTCCCCAATCTTGGGCCTCCAGATGCTCTTGAATTTCAACTCCCAGAAGGCTTTTGGGAATTGTTGTCCAAGAACATCTGGAGGCCCAAGGTTGGGGACCACTGTTCTATACTACTTCCCTAACAACCAGCATATAGGGAACCCCTCCCCTTTATCCCACCCTACTGCAATGTTAGTTGCTGGGCAGAAGACTTCATGCTAAAGCAATGTGTATATTTCTGGCATACTTCATTCTTCATAATTCTTCATATAGCATGTATAAACAATGTAGGGTCCCTTACCTTTTTGGTTCGAAATCTTCCCTTTGGAACATGGAAGACAATTGTAGCAGCAAAATGGCTTCCCTTCCTTCTTGGCCCTTCTGTAGCCGGTCTGGCATTTGTCATTACACAGAGAAATGGGAAGGGTCTGTTCATAAAGGGAAAAGGTAATGGTTTAGAATTCCATCTCTTTGCCCTATCTATGCATCTATAACTATGAAATACAAATTGCTGTATATTTCTGGCAGAATGGCTTTCTTTCCAGAGACAACATTTTATTCAGTATCTGCAAACAACTGTCATAACAGTGGGAGCATTATAATGACTCAAACCATCCTATTGTTATTTTAAATACCTTGGAGCATATAGTGATATCCCCAACATTTATTTAAGTACCCCAGAGAAACTTAGCTTGCATACTGTTTTACAGGTTTGTTACTGTTTCTGGATAATGTTTATTCATCATGTGTAGATGTTTCAATTTTCACATTTTCTTCAGCGATCCCCTTTGGCTGGCTGCTTGTTAAACAGCTCTTGTTCATACGGAGTAGGATGATTACAAGAAGCTGGCCACCTGCAAAAGTCTGGGGGCCAACATACACCATTCCTCATCGTTGGAATGCCACATTTGTCCAAAATATTTTTCATACAAAAAAAGAGAGATGAAATACTAAGGAAACATCATTGCAACCTCTACAGGCCTAAAGTATGTTTAATTAGGAGCCTCATGACGTAGTAGTTAAACTGTTATACTGAAGCCAAAACTGTGCTCATGATCCTAGGTAGCTGGGTCAAGGTTCATTCAGCCTTCCATCCTTTCAAGGTTGGTAAAATGAGTACCCAGCTAGTTGGGGGAGCAATGTGTAGCCTTCATAATTAACTTGTAAAACCACTCAGAGAGTGCTTTAAGTACTATGGGGTGGTATATAAGCAGCACACTTTGTTTTGTTTTTAATTAAAAACTGAAGATGTGACAATCTCAGGGGTTCTAAGGATCCTGCCCCCATCAGAGGATGATTTACAGATTTTTTGAGATTTTGGGTGATGTTTGGTGCTGCGGGCTACATTGGGGCATTCTGCTGACACTTCTTGCTGTGAAACAGTGAACAGTTTTCAACCGTTTCTCTTTAAAAAGAGATCGTTGATCAGAAACCACTATTAGAAGTCATTCAAGACCTTTCCATACTAATACGTTGGTCCGTTAGATTCATTTCAATAACAAGGCACCAAGGATTTTAACCACGCTTTCTCCTTTTTCCATAACCTTGTAGGCAAACTGCATATTTGTCTTCCATGATTCCAGTCACACCTTCTAGCACTGAGTTAAACTATTGTTAACAGTTAAGGGTGACATCTAGCAGGTCCTTGAGATACAGCTAGTTCAGTGACTAAATGATTGATCATCTTTTTGAAAGGACTGGGAAACACCTAGAGGGAACCTAAAATGGATCTTACTTGGTTGAACCTCCTGGGCCAAGTCACATTGTCTTCATGAATGGTGAATCTCTTTCCCAGGGAAGCCTGTGGGTCCATCATTCCAAGTTTTACTCTAAGAACGGATCCATTCGACAACACAACCCAATTCATTATATCAAATCCAGCTATTAATTCTCCATTTTGGTCAAAGGAAATCTCTTCCATGGCACTATTATTAAATGACAAATTTCTTAGAAAGCGGGGCAACTAAATTAATAGAGATGGAAAATATAATTGACAAATGGAAATAAATGACATCCACATAGCTCAATATCTCTAGAGTCTTAATATCTTTCAAAACTGAAGGCTAGAGATAGGAAACTTTAAGTCTAATGAGATCTTCATAAAACTTCACTAGATCTCTAACCACACTTTTAGTATGTTTAGAATTACAGTTGTGCCTTGCATAACGAGCACACCGTTTAATGATGAATCCGCATAGCGGATAAACATCGCATTGGGTAAAACATCACATTGCGATGATCGGTAAGCATTTTGCTTACCGATCTTTGCATTGCGATGTTCCTAGAACAGCTGATTGGTGGTTCCAAAATGGCCACAGGGTGCCCAAAATGGCCACCGCAAATGTTTTCGCACCCTGCCCTCGCTTACCGAGGGCGCGAAAATGGCAGCGCTATGGAGGAACTTCGTTGAACTGTGAGTTTGGGCCCCATAGGAACGCATTAAACAAAGTTTAATGCGTTCCTATGGCTTTTTCTGTTCCGTTTAGCGATGTTTCCTCATAGCGACAATTAATCCGGAACAGATTAACGTCGCTATGTGGGGCACCACTGTAGTGTTTTGGAGCAAAAGCAAGGAAGGGTCTTGAGGGAATTTAAGAGTAACATGTTATGTTTGGTTTGGCATATGCTTTTTATGGATTGAAGTAACACAACTGAATCACTCCAGATCAAACTACTGCTATCCTAATATGTTTATGACACTTTTTTTGCCATTTGATGCACAATATCTTCCACAACTGTCAGAATCCTAAATATACAATGCATACTCACATGGTCACCAGAACACACCCATTGCACATGGGCATGTTCATATTCATCACTACAAGCAGCCCTATGATCCACTGAATCCGAAGGGTAATATCCAGGTTGTACAACATGAAGAATGGAGCACTCTGCTAGATCAATTATGCTTCGTCCCGAATCAGGAAACAAAGTGTTGAGTCTGTGTCATGGGGTGAAATACAGGAAGACTACCGCTACAGCTTGAACTCTCCTAATCTACAGTTGTTCTGTGTCTAGTCACGCTGGCCACGTGACCACGGAGGATTGTCTGTGGACAAACGCTAGCTCTATGGGTTGGAAATGGAGATGAGCACCGCTGCCTAGATTCAGACACGACTGGACAAATCGTCAAGGGGAACCTTTACCTTTACTAATCTACAGTCAGATCTACTAGAACTGCAAATCATAAAACAAGGGAAAAGTTCTTTCAGACTATGACTCCTATCCTGTATTGGTGAGCTATAGCCTTGGGATCTTATTGTAGAAATACTGCCTAGCCACAAAACATGTACTTCTGAAGGGTTTGTTCACATGACTTTTTCCATATCAAATCCTATGAGTTCAAGGTAGTGATGTATTTCAGCTCCCGAGGGATGCGTCACCACCAAGGCCCTGAATCTGAAGATTGGAGCCCCCTTCCCTTGGCTTAGACCCTTACAATCACCTGCTGGTGCCCCTTTCTCTCCTCTTGCCACCAACCAACCTATGCTATCTGCAGTAACCTAGTTAAATCTACCTGGTCACTAATCTTGCCATAATGTCTCAAGGGAGATCAATATGAGACACATAGAAGTTTCCTGATCACCTTTTGTTCAATACATCAGTCAGGAGAACCAGGCTAAAAATTCCTATCTCGCCTTGGAGAAACCCATATCACTCACCCCAGACCCACAGGGTAGGCAGGACATTTGAGCAGTCAGCAAAGAGACCAGCATTGTAGTAAAGAACAAATTGTAAGCCATTCATCACTTCTCCAAGACAGATTCCATGGCATAGCCCCCCCTTCTGTTTCTTCTCTTTTTAAAACATGTAATGTTACATATTTGGAAAGTTCTTTCTATATAAAGTGGTGCCTCGCATAACGAGCGCGCCATTTAACGACGAATCCGCATAGCAATCTATTTTTTGGGATCACTAATGCGATCGCATTACGATGTTCTGAATGAGCAAACATCGCATTGTGATGAGATCTTCGCATTGCGATGTTTTTAGAACAGCTGATCAGCAGTTCCAAAATGGCCACCAGGTGCCCAAAATGTCCGCCGCAAGCTTTTTCACATGCTGCCCTCGCTTACTAAGGTGGCAAAAATGCCGGCGCTATGGAGGATCTTCGCTGAACGGTGAGGTGAGTTTGGGCCCCATAGGAATGCATTAAATGAAGTTTAATGTGTTCCTATAGGGTTTTAGTTCCATTTTGCGACGATTCCGGATAGCGACGATTAATCCGGAATGGATTAATGTCGCTATGCGGGGCACCACTGTACAGAGAATGCCCTTGAGTCAATGGAAGGCCTGATTTTTCAGGCAAGTGTGATAATTACAACACAGGCTACCCTTCCCACGAAAAGAGCTTCTGACACAAAGACCTGATACTGCACCCACACCTAAGGATTCAACCGATGTGTTTACCTGTCACTGTTTCATTCAGGAGCTCCTTCCTTATGCAGAAAATCTTCTTCTGCCTATAGAAGTCCTGTTTCTCATAGTGATTTGTGGCAATTAAAACACAGCCTTTTATTCCAGAAGGAAAGCTTTCTAAGGAAAGACCTACTATGGAACCATATTCACACATTCAACAGATGAGGGTATTACCTGCCAAGGCTGATGATTCTGATGTTTCCAATTTACACTGCCAATATCTACATTGCGTTTGACTATGGATGAATGCATGAGATGCAGTGCATGGGCCACAGCATAGACTGTGTTGTAGATGCTGTAGCTGTTGGCGCTCATGCTAAGTTCAAAAACAGACCCAGGTAGAGTCTCCAGTTTCTCATCACCTGTGCAGACCTTCCCAACTTTGTGGTCTAAGGAAGGCTGGGAGAAAGAACAAAGAAATACATCTTCCCAGAAAGCTCTGAGAAATCCATCTTCTTTTACCAAGGTTGGGGTTCTCATCTGAAGAAATTCCTGGAAGCCCAGAAGATCCTTAGAGTGCAATGTGAAGGATAGAGCACCATGGAGGATATTTATATCCCAACTCCTTTGAAAACCACACGATATGAAATCCATCTGAGCTGTCATGATCCAGACTTTCTGCTTAGTTTGCAGAGGCATACCCTCCATTTCTGCAATAATGGAGATGAATCTCAATAATATAAAGAGAAGAATATCACCATGAACAATCACAATGTTAGCGGTTCTTTCCAAAACATTCTTGACGATTCTGAAACCTTTTTCCACCATCACAATCACATTGTTAGAAAATGTCGTCTTGGGGGATCTGACTATGAAATCAAAGCAAATGCCTCTTTCAACAAATATGGGAAGAATGTTCTCTACAAATTTCTCTGAGTTCTCATCTTCTTCAGTAATCACCCCTACCCATGTCCATCCAAAATGGAGGAGTAACTGGAGAATCCCATCATACTGATGACTGCCGGGGAGCATCCAGTGGAGGAAAACACTTTGGAAGTTACTTTGAATCACAGGAGCTGAGCCATAGATGAACTACAGAGGAAAATGTTTTTATTATTATTAAAATAAAAATAATAGCTGAACTTCAATGAAGAATATATATATAATGTTGTTGTTGTTGTTTAGTCGTTCAGCCATGTCCGACTCTTCGTGACCTCATGGACCAGAGCACGCCAGGCCCTCCTGTCCTCCACTGCCTCCCGGAGTTGGGTCAAAGTCATGTTGGTTGCTTCAATGACACTGTCCAACCATCCCGTCCTCTGTCGTCCCCTTCTCCTCTTGCCTTCACACTTTCCCAACATTAGCGTCTTTTCCAGGGAGTCTTCTCTTCTCATGAGATGGCCAAAGCATTGGAAGCTTCAGGACCTGTCCTTTTAATGTACAGTATATTTAATAATTTCTGCCTTTGGTCTCTTTGTTCTCTTTCTCTCTTTTAATAAGCAAAGAGTCAAAGTGGTATAGTGTGTGGAATTTTGGATTAGGATTCATGAACAGTAAAGAGCCCCATAGCACAGTGGCTGAACTGTAGTACTGTGGTCAGGCTTCTGCTCATGGCCTGAGTTCAATCTCAATAGGCTCAGGTAGCCAGCTCTAGGATGACTCCACCTTCCATTCTTTTGAGGTTAGCAAAATCAGTACCCAGCTTGTTGTGGGGAGCAGCTATTGCTTGCATAATTATGATGTGATCCATCTAAAGAGTGCTTTAGCACTATTGAGTGCTATGTAAATGAAAACAACACAACCTATTAGGGTCACCATAAATGAACTTGATGGCACTCAACAACAACAAAATATCAATTTGGGGAAACAGATGGAAAGCACTTTTTGGCACAGTTCACACATGTACCACAAATCTGGAGAAGTGACTAGGCATGCTGTCTATGACCTCCTAATGCTATGCTGATACAGCTCCTTGCCATTCAGCATGAATAGAGAGAAGTCCACTCTTAGATACACTCTGAGTACAATCACACATGCATGAACACATTTCTTACACATCTTCAACATTTCCATTAGATTCAATACCAGGGTCTTATGTTATATTCAATAAACACAGTTAAAGGTTAAACATGACTAAATGTTTAGAGGAACTTTTGGGTCTGGCCTTTTAGTGCATTGATATTTTTTAAAAGAATGAGAAGCCTATCTCACAGCCATAAATACTGCACTCCCAAGCCAACTACACCAGAGCACAGGTTGCTGTCCTCTGAAGATGCCGGCCACAGAGACTGGCGAAACGTCAGGAAGAACAACTTTCAGAACACGGCCAAAGAGCCCGAAAAACCCAGAACAACCATTAGATCCCGTGAAAGCCTTCGCGAATGTAATAATGAGAACCTTTGCATGACAGAAATGTCCTTAAAGATATATGATGCTACCTAACAAACTCATCATATATTCTGTAGATTATTTTGTTTTGTAGATTATTTTGTTAAATATGTCTGCTTTATCATCCATGCTTGAGGCATGTCTTACCTGTGGTATTTTGTACATAGAGAAGATACTGGAAATGTCGAAAAGATAGTGGTGGTTAGGTCCACCAATGACGGATATAGGAATCTTCTCAACACCGCAGTTGTAATTAGGGATAAATATACCTCGCCGAGAGAGGAGCTGTATTGAAGCAAGATAAGTCCAGCTTGCCGTGAAATAGCCGTTGTACAGTTGAAAACCCAAAGACATATTGGACAAAATTTGTTGATTCTCATTGATCTCCTTAACAGCAAATGCAAAAGCCACAATATGTTGATAGAGGTGTGTCATTACCCTGCAAGGAAAGAGAAGTTGACCATCTTCACATTGAGGGATTCACTTCACTACATACCTGTTCATTTGGAAATGCATTAGACTCATTCCCTGTTCCAAAAGATTGTTTGAAGAAAAGAATAGCAAGAGGGACAGAAAAAGGTCTCCTTTTCTGTTCACTACCACATCTGTAAAAAAAAATAAATTTTTTTTTTACTCTCTAGGAGGCCAATATATTTTGTGGCTTTCACAACAACAGAACACATTTTTGATCCATGGTGCAGTGGTTAAACTGACTTATGGCACAGTTGTTAAACTGTAGTATTGCAGTAAAAACTCCACTCATGACCTGCTTTTGATTCCAGCAGATTCCATCAGCTGGTTCAAGATTGACTCAGCCTTTCATCCTTCCAAAGTTATTAAAGGAATACTTAGCTCTTGGGGGGGGGGGATGTGTAGCCTGAATAATTAAATTGTAAACCACCCAGAGTGCTTTAAGCATTATGAGGCAGCATGTAAGCAGCAGATTTTGCTTTGTTTTTGGCGCAAACTAAGCAACATTACACACATGATGGAAATGACATCAATTACTAAATATCAAGTCATCATTCTTTAAGTCCCTTTGACATCCTGAAACCAGATGTACCGTGTCCTAAAATCAATGATCAGTCTCAACTAGAATGGGTCTGCTGAACAAACAGGAACTGGCTAACTCAAGACTGGTTGAGATGAACAACTAGATTTAAGTTCAGGCAAGATATTTGGAGGGTCAGATAAATTACTTACATATATTCCTCAAAAATGTCTTCAGATGGTTTTTCCCGAAAGTTTATTTGATCTGAGAATCTGAAGCCCTGAGACATAATTCCAGCAATGAGTACACCCCCTTCCTGGTAATACTGGTGATGAATGAGAAAAGGTTTCATGATGAGACATTGAGCACGTGGACCCTCACCCAACACTTGGGGCAGCAGCAATAACACTATCTCCACAACAAGAATCACCTTGAAATAAATCATTTTTGCACAGCCAATCTGCTACTGCACATTTCTGTGAATATCTCTTATTGAGTGAGACTAAATGACAACTCTTTTGGCTGATTCCAAATGAGAAGTCTGTGTTGCATTGATGCAATGATTAGATGGGTTGAACCACCTGTGTCTGTAGCTCAAGTGCTGGAAGGCACAGAGAGGATCCTTAATAAATTCTTCCAGTCTTGGACCGTAGCTTTTTGGTAACCTCTGGAACTCCCTAGGGACACAAAGAGAAAGAAGATGAAATCATTGATGGTTCTATAATAACAGTGGAGATAATTGCATATTCAGAATTGTAGGTTGTCTGAGACATTGCAGAAGAAAACATGTTTATTGCACCTCTGCCTACCTCTGTTCTGGTCTTCCTGATGAAGACTGAGGCCTTAGAACAAAGATGCATTAAAAATCAGAGGTATGCAACTACCATCTGTTTCAGCTTGTATCTACATACTTGCTTTGCAAATCAGGACCAACTAACCCTGAGCTGATTTAGAGATTGCCAAAGTTAATGTGTTCTTGGGTGTCAAAAAATACTACTAAATGTTTCTATGACATATAGGGGCAACTTGAATTGCCAGGTGTCTGGAGGAGAAAGAAGGGACGTGGTGGCGCTGCGGGCTAAACCGCAGAAGCCTGTGCTGCAAGGTCAGAAGACCAAGCAGTCATAAGATCGAATCCACGCGACGCAGTGAGCGCCCCTTGCTTGTCCCAGCTCCCGCCAACGTAGCCGTTCGAAAGCATGCAAATGCAAGTAGATAAATAGGGACCACCTCTGTGGGAAGGTAACAGCGTTCCGTGTCTAAGTCGCACTGGCCATGTGACCACGGAAAGATTGTCTTCAGACAAACACTGGCTCTATGGCTTGGAAACGGGGATGAGCACCACCCCCTAGAGTCGAACACGACTGGACAAAAATTGTCAAGGGGAACCTTTACCTTTACCTTTACTTGGAGGAGAAAGACAAATGAAAAGAATGTCTCTCCCGTAAAATAGCTACATGTTCCTCACCATCTTTGATGTTAACAATTTTAATATCCAAGAATGCCAAAAAAGCCAACACAAGGAACACAGCTTTCTTGGTCTTAACCCCTTATTCTGGAATAAGCTTCCTACAGAAGTTTGTCTGGGACTATCATTATCTGTTTTCAAGAAGCGAATCAGGACCAAAATGTGTAAAACTGCCTTGTACTAATGTGCATATTGTCCTGGAATTTTCAAATGGGTTTTCATTTGTGGGTTTTTAAAAACTCATTTAAAGGTAGTTTTAGCTAGCAACAGAGTTTAGTGGATTTGAATGTATTTTTGATAATTATTATATAGTGTTTTAGTGTTTGATTCTAATTTATGTTTCAAATGGCACTGAGAGTGGTAAGACTAATGGGTACAGATGCTAGAGCTATATACTTAGAAATGAATGAATGAATGAGTGAGTGAGTGAGTGAGTGAGTGAATGAATGAATGAATGAATGAATGAATGAATGAATGAATGAATGAATGAATGAAGGTTTGTGTTATGGAATGATGACCCTGCATAGTGCTATAAGCTTTGGGAATATGGGGGACCTTCAAATTGAAGGCAAAGCTCCTATCCTACATTACCCCCAGCTCCATGCTCAAGGAAAACATATTGGTGACATAGAAGATGACCCCTTAGTTTCCCCAGTCAGTAACCTAACATGCTCAAGAATCTAGGACAAATCAGAGCATCACAGTTTGGTACCCTTGTGTTCTGAAACACACAGATATAGCCACATCAAATGGGAGGGGGGAAAGTATGCTCTTGGAATTAGTAGCACAGGAGAGTTTGCTTGTACCATATTGTGGGGGAAAACAGCAATCAGGGAGATGCAGGAAGAGGTTTCTTCTGTGGCATTGCTGCAATTCACCAAAAGGTAGAAGTGATGAGAAGAACGGGGGGAAATATGAGTTCAGTCCAGAGTACATGTTTTCTGGTGTCTCCAAGCAGTGGGCAAGTTGGCCCAAATATGCCTGTTTGCCACCTAGTTTATTTTTTCCCATGCTCAAGGAAACATGACTTGGTGATGTGGAAGATTCCTCTTAGTGTCCCCAGTCAGTAGCCTAACCTCCCTCCTAGCACAAATAAGAACACTGCACATTTGGTACTTATGCACTCTGGAACATAAACATATAGTCATATCAGGAGTGGTGGTGAACGTAGCTGGGTATCAGTCATTGTCTAGTGCACTTTTGGTACACACCAACTCTGCAAAACACACAGGTATCTAGTGCAACGGGAGTGGAATCCACTGCTAATAACTTCCAGCAGAAGGTAATAGAAAAAGAAAAATATGGAAAAATCAGTTGGGGGGGGAATGATCTCTAGCTGTACTTTGGACTATCCAAATAAAACCTACACAAGAGAATCTCTCTCTCTCTCTCTCTCTCACACACACACACACACACACACACACACACACACACACACACACACAGAGAGAGAGAGAGAGAGAGAGAGAGAGAGAGAGAGAGAGAGAGAGCGCTAATTGTAATGAAGACTAAGCTCTTCCCTACATGGAAAAACAAAACAAAACCAAGAAAATTAGAGAATATAATGCACTTCCTTCCCCTGCCATGTTCAGGTTTGCTACTCCCAAACTCCAACTCCATCAACTCTTTGCACTTCACTGAAGAAATCTGTTGGGATTCCATGATTTGGGTGAAAAAAATAAGCAAGCTCAGAAAAAGAAAATGGGCTTTATTGAAACATTTAACTGTTTATTTCACAAGCAAGTGGTAATCCAAGAGTACAAGAAAATTTTTTTGAATTTGTTAGAGAACGGACTTGTGCTTAGACCAGGGCATCTACTTGGAAATGGACCTTTCTGCTTGTTGTTGTTAAGTGCCATCCAATAACTTCTGCCATATATGAATTAATAACCTCTGAAACATTGTACAGTGGACCCTCGACTTATGAAGGTGCCTACTTACAAAAATTTCGAGGTACATAAAGCCCCGGCTGCAAAATTTTGGTTTGACTTGAGGCTGGAGCTTCGACTGATGAAAGACAGGGGGAAAGGGCAGGAAATTCAAAGCTGCCCTCACTGCCCTCTGCTTCCCATCCCCGCTATCTTCTGTCTCCCGTCCCCGTTGCCCTCCGCCTCTTGTCCCCACGGGGACAGAAGGCAGAGGGCACCAGGGATGGGAGACAGAGGGCAGCGGATGCAGCTTTGGAAGTCCAGGATTTTTTTCTTTGCCTGGAACGGATTAAATGGTTATCAATGCATCCCTATGAGAAATGGACTCTCCACCCATGGACTTTTCGACCTGTGGCCACCGTAAGAGTGTTCTCTGTAATGGAATGTCTGACTGCTAATATTATAAAGCAGAGGTGCCTGTCAAACAAGAATATCTTGTGAATAAGATAAATGCATTGTGTCTGTATGTACATTTCCAAGGTGTAATATAAACAACATCAGGATAAATCAACTCAGGATAACTCTTGGATAAAACCTACTATTTTTATTGCACATTCCCTAATATGCACAGCAACAACAAAAATAATGTTTCTCTTCCATCAAAAGTCACAAGAAGTCACTGTTTAATTACATGGGTCCAAAGACTTTCAGATTCTTCTTTCTTATTAATTGCTTTTTATGGTTCAACTCTGGTCTTAGTAAAATGATGTAGCATTTGGGGAAAAAGATGCAGCTCAGTAATCCACTGCTGGACACTAATATAGAGAAAATCTCCACAGCCACCACGTATTTTCCTCTGGTGCTTAGATAAGTTGGAATGAATAACAACCAAACACTGCAGAAGAGCAACATGCTGAAGGTGATGAACTTGGCTTCGTTAAAGGTTTCTGGTAACTTCCTAGCAAGGAAAGCCACAGTGAAACTGACAGTGCCCAGAAAACCCATAAAGCCAAGAACACTGTAAAACATGATTGGTGAACCTTCATTACATCCCAGTACAATTTTCTCCTCCTCTGAGAGCATGTCCAAGTCTGGAAATGGTGGAAAGGTTGCCACCCACACACTGCAAATAGTGGCTTGGATAAGGGCACAAGAAAGAACAATGGAGTTGGCCAACCGTGTCCCTACACATTTTTTCATCCTGGATGCTGGCTTGGTGGCCATGAAAGCTAAAACCACTACAATGGTTTTGGCCAGAACTGAAGCAACAGCTACAGAAAAGATGAAACCAAAGGTGGTTTGACGAAGGAGACAGATGACAGCCTCAGGTGGACCAATGAACAATAACACACAAAGGAACGAGAGGAACAGGGAAATGAGGAGAAGGTAGGTGAGATTCCGGTTGTTGGCTTTGACTATGGGTGTGTCCTGGTGCTTAACAAAAATTACGAGCACCAAAACTGTGATGAAAGAAAATAAAAGAGAAATAGTAGCCAGGCTGATCCCCAAGGGTTCATCATAAGACAAGAAAATTATTTCTCTCAAAATGCACAAATCATGACTTTGATTTGGATAGTGATCTTCTGGACACTGGAAACAATCGTCTCTATCTGGAACAGAAATTATGCCTTTAAATACATGATAGAGTCAAATCACAGTTCATTGCAAATTAAATATCTTTCGGCATTCTGAATAAGGGACACTGATTTGAAATCTAAAATTTTAGAAGAGAGATGGTGATACTATTGAAGGAGCTGCTTTCACTGTTGGAAGAGCAGATACAGGCCCCACTGCATTCTTCTATATTCTGAAAAATGAACTTTAGTCAATGAAGGTCTCCATTTCAATGAGAGAAATATGTTTTTTGTTTATCCCCTCTTTTAGAACCATGTTTATGTTCATTTTTCTTGAACCTCTCACTCCTGAGATCACCTTGATTTCCATTCATGTTTATTCAGGAACATACGATACTTTCTAACTAGACTTTTAGGATAGTCGTCTTTATGGGCCGTGTCCTCCATGTACATGAATATGTATAACAAAACTAGGGTTGACAGAGAGTACAGTAAAAATACTCGTAGGCTAAGAATTCTATATGGTTTTAATGCCTGAACAGGGCTTCCGTCCTTTTATCAGCAAAATCTTGCGACTGCTGAACTTGAAACACATTTTAAACATTGTGAAAAAGAGTGCCTCTGTATGCAAACAAGCTTTCCCACAACTGATGTATTTGATAAAAGTCCTCTTACCAGCCTGGTCTGAAATCTTTCCTTCTTGACATGGAAGGCAATCATAGCAGCAAAATGGCTTCCCTTCCTTCTTGGCCTTTCTATAACCTGGGTAACAATGATCATTACATCTGGAAATGGGAGGTACCTGTTCATTCAACAAACAAGTAAAGAGTAGAAGCTGGTATCTGTCAGAAAATGTGTACAGTATGGGGAATTTGCAGCTCTCTGTTGTACTGGAAACATATGAGCTGTCTGAAACATAATTAAGATTAGAGTGTTTTTATCCATATGACAAATGCTCTCAGATAAATTTTGTGCCTACCACATCAATATGTAACCAAATGTCTTACGAGCTGGAATTTGTTACCCTATATTTTGCCTTATGGGTGGGGTTTTTTTGTCTGCAGTGTTGCTTAACTAAATTTTGTTCCTTTTTCATCCTATGATTTCTACATTTTGAATTTTACTTTTTAAGCTCAGCCCTTTGGCTGCCATATTTCTTAAATATGCTTCTTTGTAAAATTCTCTGGTTTAGATTGACTTTGGAACTGGTTGGTGAAAAGGCCAACATAGTTACTTTTTTCTGTAAGAGGGCCTCAAAGTTTTGCAGGATGAACTGTTAGATTAAAAATAATGACTTTAATGGGGCACAATAAAGGTCTAGATCATTTAGACCAGTGGTTCTCAACCTCGCTTCTCCAGATATTCTAGAACAAAAACTCCCAGAAGTTTTTACCACAAGCTGCACCAGCCAGAATTTCTGGGTGTTATAGTCCAAGAGTATTTGAGGAACCAAGGTGGGGAACCATTGACTCAGATGCACCACATTAATATATCACATGACAAATGTGTTATCAGGGTTGTCATGGGTGACTGCACTGAATGAAATAGCAACTTCGGTACAATGAAGTACCAACTTTCATATGATTGTATTCTTGAAGGCTTTCATGGCTGGGATCCGATGGCTGTTGTAGGTTTTTTGGGCTGTTTGGCTGTGTTATGGAGGTTTTTCTTCTTAATGTCTCGCCAGTCTCTGTGGCCGGCATTTTCAGGGGACAGGAGTGTCCTAATAAGTGTTCTGAAGATGCTGGCCACAAAGACTGATAAAACATCAGGAAGAAAAACCTCCAGAACATGGTCAAACAGCCGAAAAAACCTACAACAACTTTCGTGTGATCAATTATTTGAAACAGAGATGATTAGCCATGTAAGATCCAGGGGATCCATCATCCCCATTTCTCATCCCTTGGATCCCCATACCCATCTTCCTCAAAGTGGAAGTGAAGGCTTCTCATTTTGAAAAACTGTTATCTGAGGCCAATTTGAAGCGTAGCCCTGATGGTCATGGGACGTGGTGGCACTGTGGGCTAAACCGCAGAAGCCTGTGCTGCAGGGTCAGAAGACCAGCAGTCGTAAGATTGAATCCACGCGACGGAGTGAGCGCCCGTCGCTTGTCCCAGCTCCCGCCAACCTAGCGGTTCGAAAGCGTGCAAATGCGAGTAGATAAATAGGGACCACCTCGGTGGGAAGGTAAACAGCGTTCCGTGTCTAAATCACACTGGCCATGTGACCACGGAAAGATTGTCTTCAGACAAACGCTGGCTCTATGGCTTGAAGAGCGGGATGAGCACCGCCCCCTAGAGTCGGACACGACTGGACAAAAATTGTCAAGGGGAACCTTTACCTTTACCTTTTACCTGATGGTCAAATCGTCATGAAATACACAATACTACTCCCTAGAGTCATCTGGAGGCATGATTCTGTACTTGGCCATTTCCCAACCAGTGTTCATGCACTGCAAAATACATAAAAGTTCCATCACAGCCAGTGTATGGTCTTGTGAATGTATTTTGGTAATAGAATTCAGTACTTTGGATAGCTCCTGGAAACTTTAGTAGAAAACCTGTAGTGAATTCACAGCAACCTCACACTAGGAGTCACCAGCTAAGATTACTTCACACAAATGTCCTCCATAGCCCACATGTGGACCAGAGACTGCACAATTCTTGTGCACCTTTAATTAAAACAAATTATTAAATTTTTTGGACATGACACTATAGAATGTGGTAATTATGCTTGATGTGCAAATCTTAAACTCTCATCTGTTGTGCTGTTCTAATCTAAATTAATGACCAGTAGAATTCCATGTGGTTTATTTAGAAAACTTTCACCCATTATAAACATTTTCTAGAGTATTTTCTTGAATTGATCATTCCTATCCATCATACCACCACAAGTTTTGAGTTAATCTATGGTGAGGTCCCTGAAGGTCCCTGGAGGTCTCACTATGGTCCCTCCCTCTCTGCCTCTGCTTCCCCCTGTCTGCAACCTCAAGGGAGGTCACAACATGAAATTGACCCGAATCTCATTTTTTTTTGTTGCCCAAAAGATGGCCACCAACTGTAGCTCATATAAAATGAAATGTTAAGCACCTAAAGATCTACCAGATCATGCTTCATTTGGCTTTTTAATAGCAATGAACTCCAGTTCATGGACTGTGATGATTGCCCTACGTCACTCCTGTCACTCATAGTCCGGATCTCATTTGCATGAGCCTATGGGAGGAGTGGAGTGGCGGAGTCAGTGGATATAAGAAGGTTTGGCAGAGAAGAGATAGAATTTGCAGATAGAGAGATTGATAGTCAGGGAGATAGTGAGAATGGATACTGTGACGGCTGCAATGACGTCACCGGCCTATCATGGTTATGCTGGAACCCATCTGCCTATAGCAGAGCAGGAGGTGGGACTCCAGGAGGTGGAGCTGTGTATATAAGGGAGGGGAGTGAATGATGTGAGTCAGTTTTTGAGAGTTATGAGTTAAGTTAAGAGTTATGGAGAGTTAAGTTAGGGCATAAAGTACGGTGTTAGTGAAGGTCTGAGAGAGAGTGTGTATGAGGGGATACTTTATTATTACTGATTGCCTTTTTATTTTAGTTGATAAAGTGATTTACCATTCCTTCTGTTGTTATCAATAAAATACAAGTTTTTATTTTTAAAATCATACATTTGTCTGAAGAGTCTTATGAGGGAGTGGTTGGTCGCAGCGTAAATAAAGTGTGAATGAGAGAGTGTCCTGACCATTGTGACGTGAAAGAAGGATGTCACAGATACTAATAGAGATAAGCTGGTCAAGATTAATTGATAGAGCAGGTGGTGATTGGTTATGTGGCAAGATCTATGATATTTTAGTGATTTGATTGTATGTACTGCATAAAGAGCATCCATGATTCTGATTGAATTTAATACACTTCAATAAATACGTTCTGTTGTCAGTAACCAGACAAGTGTTTGACTAAAGTCTTTTACATTGTGGGTAAAGGAAATCCACTGGTGGCAGTGAGGAAAAGAGGGAACATCAGTATCAGCTGTTGGGATGATATAGCGCAAGCTCTTTGTTTGGTGAAACAAGCAGAGGCCACGTGGTAAACGTTACACGGATCAACTGGATCATGCATTATTTGACCTTGACATCTAATTTAAAACAACCAGTGTTTGTTTGTTATAATTACTCAATATAATTTAGGTCTACCTGCTTCAGATTGCTGGGCCACACAATGTCTTCATCCCAAATGGTGAACATCTTGTCTGGGGATAAAAAGGGATCCAATGTTCCAACTTTGACTCTGACAAAAGAGAGATTTGGGAATGTGACCCAGTTTATGATATCAAATCCAGCAACTAAGCCACCGTGTTCATCAAACGAAACCAGTTCCCCAGCACTGTTGTTAAATGAGATGTTCCTTAGAAAACGATGGAGCTGAATTTGGAAAGAAAAGCACAAAGAAGGGGGGGGGGGAGAATAAGAAGAATATAGAAAAAGATGCAAATATTCAGTGAATAGTGCGATGTATTGAACAGTCACAATGACCTCAGTTCAATCAGTCCCAAGTAGGAATCTAAGTCCATTGATTCTGTCAGTGTAGCCAAACAGGTTTAACAATTAGATATAGACCAATTTTATTCGGTCCTGTCTGAAAATAACACATCACCACACAAGCATCCAGCAGCGTTTACAGAGCTTCTGAACTTAGTTGGACTCAATCTGTCCAATTAGAGAAAACAAGCTGCAGTTAATCACTAACAAGATGGCTTGGATACATGATTATACTTTGTGGGCAAATGAACCCAACTGGCAGCAAACAATATACAACCCCATTAGTAGCATTCAAAATATTTTATTCTAATTCTGAATGGATAATTCTGTCCCTTTTGTTGTCACAATCATTGTAAAAAAAATCAACTGTTTCTTAGCCAATGACAAAGCACATATTTTTGGACTTTGCTCTTGAATTTATATCCGGTAATCTCAATTAATGAAACAGATATGATTAACATTTGCAATAAAATCTCTGTGCAAGCCATATTTTGTTGAACCTGAGAGTCAATCTGCATTCCATTTGTTGAAATGAGTAAGCTACATTTCGTGATCATGTCCTCGTGTGAGATTTCCAGACACATCCATTAGGATATTTTGGAACCAGAACGCTGGACTTAAATAGATACTTCGTTGACTATGCCTCTTAATTTTCCATTTTCAGATAGTATAATGGAATCAAGTCAAAATCAATAACATGAAGGTCTCACAATGTGGAAAGTATTTCTACCTTAACTAAAAGCCAAGAGAACATGTAAACTGCTTTCACAGAATAACGGACAAGGGAAAGAGTAAAAAAAAAAAAATCTTATAAAAACTACATAGAGGAATATGCAAATTTACCAGCCTGTTAAAACTGAGATATAAAAATCAGAACATATTTTATATTATAATTACTCTCTTAATTTAAGCACATGTCAGTATGCTTTTTTTTGTTGTTTAGTCGTTTAGTCGTGTCTGACTCTTCGCGACCCCATGGACCAGAGCATGCCAGGCCCTCCTGTCCTCCACTGCCTCCCAGAATTGGGTCAAATTCATGTTGGTAGCTTCGATGACACTGTCCAACCATCTCATCCTCTGTTGTCCCCTTCTCCTCTTGCCCTGCTAGCTTGAGGCAAAAATTATATTAGTTCTTCCTGCAGGATAAATGCAATTGACCTGACTTTTTGATGGTGTATTGTCACAAGAAGTCAGTATCGTTATTTGCTGTCACCTTATTGTACTACTCAGTGGACAACAACAGACATTGACAATGGTGCCTTAAGTTGTAGCAATTTGAGATTTACTCCAACTGTGTTATGCCAGCAGGAAAATCTAATAGGACTTTGGCCTAAAGGTAGTATATCCAGTAGCATTTTGACCTTAAATTTGAAAGAACGGCACCTGTAAAATGGAAGCTATGGCCTGAAGTGTCCAAATTCTGAACTTGGTGGAGAAAGAGTTTTATAGAATTTAGAGTTGTATTGCACCCATTAATAGAAGAAGCTGTCTAACATTAGTTTCCGCTGAACATTACCTGCCATGGCTTTTGATTCAGAAGCATTGATCTTCCTCTGCCAAGCTTTGTCCTATGTCTGATTTTTAATGAATACATTGAATCCAAAGCATAAGCCAGAGCATAGGCAGCATTATAGATGCCATAGCTGTGGCCAGTCATGTGCATTTCAAAAACAGAAGCAGGAACACTCTCCAGTTTCTCTTCCCTTGTGCAAAGTTGCCCAGATGACTTGTCTTCCTCCGATGTGGAGAATAAACAGTTAAACGTTTGCTCCCAGAAGATCCTGACAAAGCCATCTCCTCTTTCTGGAACAGGGGCTCTGCTCTGAAGAAATTTCTGAAAACCATCTGGCTCGCTCAAATGCATTGCAAAGGATAGAGCACCATGGAGGAAATCTATGCTCCAGTCTCTCTGTAAGGGAAGGGATGTGAAATCCATCTGTGCTGTCATAATCCACACCTTTGGCTTCACTGGTCTACCCTCAAACTCTGCAAAATTGAAAAACATTCTCAAAATCATCATGCTCTGAATTTCACCTTCCACAACCAATGCAGTGGGAGAGCTGTTCATGACGACGTTGTATAACTCAATTCCCTTGACCACCAGTTCGGGAACAAAACTGGAAGAAGTTAGATCCGGGAATCTTTCTATGAAGCCAAAACAAATGCCACTTTGTGAGAGCACAGGAAGCACATTCTGCACAAATCTCTCTCCGAGATAAATCACACCAATCCATGTCCACCTGAAATGAAGCAATAACTGGAGAATTCCCTTGTCATAGTGAGCATGTTTTGGGAACATCTGGTAGAAGAAAACCCCTTGAGTTTTGACATCCAGTACTGGAGCAGTGCCATACGTGAGCTGCAATTTATAAGATGTTTTCAGATAATTGTATAACTTTATTTCATTCATTCATAGAGCAAAATGTAACAATAAGAAACTCTAATACTCCATGCATACACCCTACCTGTGGAAATTTGTAGGTACAGAGGATGGTCGCCATGTGGTGGCAGATGTTAGCATTAGGTCCTGCAATGACTGCCACTGGGTGGAACTCAAAGCCACACTTGTAGTTGGGAATCAATTTCCTTTTTCCAGAAAAAAGTTCCAAACAAGCAAGGTAAGTCCACTGCGCACTGAAATGACTATTGTAAATGTTGAATCCCACTGTGATGTTGGGTAAGATCTGGGTATTTTCATTTATTTCCTTTACCGCAAATACTAAAGCAAGGATGTGCTGGTAGTTGTGAGACATCAAACTGAAATCAGAGTTACATGCAATGTTACTGGGATTCTGGCCAGGATTTAAACTTAGCCCAAGTAGACTTCCCCACTACTTTCCCCTAGTTTAGCCCCCTCAGCCCCATCAAAGTGCTTCACAAAGAGTTGGGGATAACAGTTGATTGAGATGAGCAAACTGTGGTGTAGGAGGAAGGGTACGTATTTGAAATCAAGCAGAGGCACTTCAGTGAGAATGCTTCCATTCCAGGTGTGTCTGAAGAACAAACATTGCCAATTTGACTGTGTACCAGTTTTGGGCAAATCAAAATGAATTGAGTCAGATTATATCTGTATGACCTCAAGATCTAAACAGAAAGGTGAAAGAGAAGCAATTCCAGGGTGAAGTCAATTGAATTCAGCAACTTATTTGTGTCCAAGCACAAATCAAATCAGATGGGGCACAAATGGATTCAGTATTTTTCTTTTTCTAAAAGCAAATTTTTCAAAGGCTTAGGTTCACAAACCCCTGCAAACAGTCATCTGAAACTTGGCAGACTTAATATTTACCATGTCTCTAGACTAGAGATGGGCATGAATTTAGAAATGAATTAAAATTTCATTAAAAATTGCTAATCCGTTGATTCATATTCCTATTCCTTCTTGATGAATACGAATGAACAATTTTTGAGTAATTTTTGATTCATTCATTAACTGGGCTATAAAATGCCCCCCCCCGGCACTTAGGGATACTAAAATCAGAGAGAAACTTCCTCCAATTCTTCTCTATAATCCCTCCAAATTTGGTGAAGATTGGGTTCCCACAAGCCAGGTGCTAAAGGGCCCTGAGCTTTTGGTGGTTCTAGGTGCCTGGAAAACTATTTTATAGGATTTTAAAAGCAAAACAACTCAATGAATTAATGCTTTGATTTGACAGAAAAAAATGTACATTTGTTATTCATATTCATCAAACTTGATGAATCATAAATCAAAATAAATTGCCATTTTTCCAACATATGCTGCAAGGATGGGTCCTTGCAGGATATGTTATTTTACTGTATCTTGTATAAGGATATCTGCCTGTTTTATCTGAACACTTTCCTTTCCTTCCGTTCTGGATGACCTGAGAAAAATTCGACACCTCCTAGGTGGCACTATTAAGGAACCTACCCTGACAACAGCCAGATACATCTACCCCATCATGTAGAGGCGACACAGTGTGTTGTCCCAGAATGCCAAATCCTAACTAGGTTACTTGGCTGTTCCCTGCCACATGTTAGCTGTTGAATGTTTTATTTGCATCTTTGTTGTTGTCGTTTAGTCGTGTCCGACTCTTCGTGACCCCATGGACCAGAGCACGCCAGGTCCTCCTATCTTCCACTGCCTCCCGTAGTTGTGTCCTTAATTTATTGAAAGAAAGAAAACAAAGTAAGAAAAGCATATTTGCATCTTAGTGTGTTTTAATTTTGTACAGTATGCCAATAAAGGTTTCTGTCTGACTGACATTTTAAAAGCTTTTGAACAATACATCATTATTTTAGAATACACTCTTAAAACATCTTCACTGGAAGCCAGGCTGTTCTGAAAGGTCTTGGCCTGAACATCAATGTTTTTTTTTAGAGTCAACAGGAGAACAACAGCAAACTCAGTCTGACTTCCTTTGCTAGGGAACAGCCACTGGGAACTAATTTCTGTCTTATTTCCTGTCTAGGAATACCTGTGAGGGTGGTGAGACAGAGAAGAAGGCTTGCCCCACAAAGAAACAACATGCTTGCAAGACGCAAACTCAAACATTCTTGTGGCCACTGGAGCAACAGCAACCACTTCTTCTATGAGAGAGAAATATAGCTGACAAGATGCTTTGGACAAAAAAAGGACTGAACTGAGATCCCCCCTACCTCCAGTCTGCAGATTTTATAACTTGTATTGTGTGATATAAAAGACCATTGCCTCAGACACACAGACACATGGACACCTTCTTCTAAACACTGGACTAAATAGGAAATAGACCAGGTTTTATCTCATATAAAGCAATTTCTTGCCAAATACTAAGAACCGTTTCTTGTCAAATACTACTTGTAGCCAAGTAAAATATATTACATTACGTTACATTACGTTACATTAGATTACATTATAATTACATTGTTCAAGTAAATTCCTAATTCTAAATTCCTTCCAATTATATCCTGGTACGATTATAAACTATGGATCATAGAGAAACCAGATATTGGACCTCTGAATGAACCTTGGTTTGCTGGGAAGAACATTTAATCATAGCTGTGCTATCACTAATAATAATAGCAGTTGTGGCTAAGAGAGAAACACAAAAACTGATGAGCCAGCCATTGGTCCTTAATTTATTGAAAGAAAGAAAACAAAGTAAGAAAAGCATATGCAGTGTTGTTCAGCCTATTAAATCTGGTCCATAGGGATAGACGATATGAGGATATTTCAATTGCCTGACATGGTAAACACACACACATACACATACACACACCACACAAACAATACCACCACTTCCGTACATGTGATCATCGAAGAGTTTCTGAGACGGACGTTCTTTGAAGTTAATTGCTTTTGTAAAGATGTAGATCTGAGACGTTATGCCAGCGGTGATGAGATCTCCTGGCTGATAATACTTGTGAAGAATAGGAAGAGGGTCTGTGATGGGACAGTTCGTAGCTGGAATCTTGCAGACAATCGGAGGGAAAAGCACTAACACCAGTATCACAAAGAGTTCCATCTTGCATGAAAATCTTCACCCTAGACCAGCTGGCCACTCACAGAGGGCTACTCAAATGAGAAAAGAGTGCCTTAGCTTAATCTGAGCACATTCATTCAAGGGCCGTACTATTTGAATTCAGAATCATAAATGATAAGATTATCAGTAGCATGGATCATAGAATCCAATCTGTCTCTAGCCTCAGCTTTGAATGGCAGGAGGGATATTAATAGCATCTTTCACTCTTGGCTCCCAGATGTGTCAGCAACCACTGGAGCTCCCTAGGACCTGCAGCCAAACAGACATAATCATGGCTGATTTGATAATTACAGAGAAGAGAATCTGCAGCAGGTTCTTTATGACAAAGGAGAAGAAAACATGTTTGTTAGGAGTTCAGAAAACATGGATGGGAGAAGCTGCATTGCTAGAACTCATATAATACTTTGGACAATTTCTGAACTGAATCTGTAAATCCCAGATTGAAAGGCCATTTGTGAGAAGATAATCCAGTTTAGTTTGTTATGCATTTCTGAAGGCTGCCGGATATCACTGGAGAAAAGAGACTTGGGAAGGAAAGGTTCAGTTTCTCCCTAAAAGGAAGCTCAATAAGCACTACGCATCCACTTATTTCGATTATCATTTATCACTGCTACAGAGACTTGCAATATCGAGATTAGGATTGTGATGCCCAGGGCCCCCTAAGGAGTGCCTAGCATTTGGTCAGAGAGTTCGAGAGGCCACTTACCTACCACCTTTGCGCTGGGGCAAGTCCCAAGACCTCAGCAATGCATAGCATAAGCCCTTTGAACAAGTCTGACCTTAAAAGAACACTTTACTTTTACCCAGTACTTTGGAAGTACAGACACATGGGCTTTGCAATTCCTTAGAACTCACAACAGCTCAGTTAGGTAGGACTTAATTTGTGGCCCTCTCCACCTTCTGGATTTAGTCAGACTCTGCGATTCAAGAGACCAGTTCTTTGTAAGGATTTTTATAATTATTTTTATTAGAAAAATAGATTTTCATAGAATCAGTTTATATTGCACAAGCTTTAGTATAAATAACATTCAAAGATCATTACAGTTAAATAAAATAATCTCATTAAAACAATAAACATTACTAAGGTTGACTAAGGTGGGCTACAGTGGGCTAGCCCCACCTCCTTCTTTCTCTTTACTTACATCTTCTCTCAATCAAGTTCCTTTTTCTCCCATCATCATGGAATTGAATCCCAGAACAAGACTGGATCTCCTTTCCTCTCACATAACCCATCGTCCATTTTCTACACTCTCTAGCTCCTCCTTTCTTCTTTACAATTCTGGCTGTTAACCAATTAGCCTCAAGGGGCTGTAATACCTTCCTCCTCCCTTAATTCCCATGAAAGTCCAACTGTTTTATCTCTTCTCCAATTAGCTCGGAATGTTGAGTCTTCCACGGACCTCTTGATTCGACCTTCAGCTCTAACTTGAACCATGCTGTAATGGTCTTCAGAAAAACATTCTCAAAACACTTAGAAAAACACATTCCAATGTCTCTCAAATCATCTTCACATAGAACCTGTCTGACTCCATCTTACATTTCTCTGACTACATATCCCATCATCATGACAAGGATAATTTCCCATTGGTTAATCTGTGAAGGGCAGTCTAGCTCTTTATTCCACCCACTTCTGGCATTAAAAACACCTCATTTAGTCTTCCCAAATTTTGGAAATGCTCCCCATTCTGCTGATCAAAGCCCTTCTACCACCATATATATATTCCATTGCATTCTCTCCATCAAATCATACATGCTTGGCCGCTGGATGTTTCTGGAATGTGTCCTCAGTGGGATAAACATTGTGATGTTTTTAGAAACCTGGAATTATATATATATATATTTAAATGATAGCATTGCACATAGTTTTAGTGAAAGAAGAATGTGGAACAGTAGATAGCTCCTCTCTGACTCATATATATCACCACCAAATCACAAATGTCTTTGTAAGTGCCTAGTTAGTGTTAATTTGTTCCATAAAACCTCTAAACAGTATTACTAGAATCACAGAACTGTTTTTCATAGAAATATTATATTGTAAAGTCTATCTAGTCACCACAAGTTTCTATGAGAGAGAGGGTCTAAACTGGGATGTGATTAAAAAAAGGGTTTTATGCTCAGTGTTGTATTACTCCTTCTTGCTTTTATAAAAAAGGTAGATAATTTTAATTCATATGATATGCTCCCGGATCCTTTTACATTCCATGTCTCTCTGTACGTGTCTGTGTTTCTTTCTTTCTTCTTCTTCTTCTTCTTCTTTTTTTTTTACTAATCTCCTTTAATTTCATTTTTGGTTGGAGGAAGGTGAAATGCAAATTTAGAAGTGGGGAAAACCATATTCATTTGTCTATTAAAAAGGTAAAGGTTCCCCTTGACATTTTTAGTTCAGTCGTGTCCTACTCCGGGGGCGGTGCTCATCCCATTTTCAAGTCGTAGAGCTAGCGCTTGTCTGAAGACAGTTTCCATTGCCACATGGCCAGCGTGACTAGGGAACACCATTTTACCTTCCCACCGAAGTGGTACCTATTTATCTACTCGCATTTGCATGCTTTCAAACTGCTAGGTTGGCGAGGAGCTGGGACAAAGCGACGGGAGCTCACTCCGTTGCGTGGATTCAATCTTACGATTCTGACCCTGCATCATAGGCTTCTGCATTAAATTTCCTATATACAATGTATTAATTAATATGACTATTCAGATGTGGTTGAGTCTGTCTTCTTTGATTCTGTCTCCTAATCAGCTGTACCCTATTGTTCAGCTCAGGCCTCACCACAATTATAAAGCATTTGGGGAAAAAGATGAAGCCAAGTAACCCACCACTGGAAGCTAAGATGGAGAAGATCTCCACAGCCACCATGTATTTCCCTTTGGTACTCAAATACGTTGGAAGGAAACACGACCAAACAGTGCAGAAAACCAACATGCTAAAGGCAATAAATTTGGCTTCATTGAAGCTGTCTGGTAATTTTCTTGCTAAGAAAGCCACAATGAAACTAACAAGAGCTAGGGAACCCATAAAGCCCAGCACACTGTAAAACATCCTGGCTGAACCTTCATTACATAACAACACAATCTCTTTAGTCATGGAGTGCATATCGAAATCTGGGAACGGGGGAGAGGTTGTGAGCCATACAGTGCAAATGGTGGCTTGAATCAGGCAGCAGAACAGAACAATGGAGGGGGCCAGCCATTTCCCTAGCCATTTCCTCACTCTGGATCCTGGTCTGGTGGCCAGAAAAGCCAGAACTACTATGATTGTTTTGGCCAATATACAAGACACTGCCACTGAGAAGATGAGGCTGAATGTAACTTGTCGAAACATGCATGACACCTTTTCAGGTCGGCCAATGAATAGGAAAGCACAAAGGAAGGAGAAGAGGAGTCCCATGAGAAGAGTGTAAGTGAGGTTCCGGTTGCTGGCCCTGACGATGGGTGTGTCCCTGTGCTTGATGAAGATTCCCAGCACCATAACAGTGATGTAGGAGAAAAGAAGAGTAAGTGTAGCAAGACTGATACCCAATGGTTCTTTGTAAGACAGGAAGCTGATCTCTTTTGGAATGCACATATTCTGATCATTGTTTGGATGCTGGTCTTCTTTACACTGAAAGCAGTCATTCATGTCTGGAAAAGAAAGAAATTAAACCAGAACAACAAAAGCATATAAACTCCAAAGCAATGATTCCCTATGTTGGGTAGCCTAGGTGTTCTTGGACTTCAGCTCCCAGAAGGCTTCAGCACCAACTGTGCTGACTAGGGTTTCTGGGAGTTGCAGTCCCAGAACACCTGAGTTATTCGAAGTTGGGAACCACTGCTCTCAAAGAATATCAAAGAAATAGTATTGTCTTAATATGGATTAAAATAACAACATTGTATATGTTCTTTTGAAAGTAACATAGCCTAAAATCAGAAGAGCAGCCTCTTCCATGTAATGAAGCTGCGATCCTGGATGGATTGATCAGCTTATGTCTACCAAGGAAGCTTTTTTGTCTCATCGTAATCCATAATGATTAAAGGTGGGCACAAAGCACTGGTTCAGCAGTTTGTGCCAGTTCATTTAACATCCACACAGACGTTTGGTGCTTCCCAGCCATGCCTCCTCTGGCAGCTGCCCACCCAGAGGCAGCAACCCAGCTTCCCAGCCCCGCCTCCTCTTGAGTGGGTGTCTGCTGGAGGAGGTGGGGCTGGGGAATGCTGAACACTTGTTCGGCTAATAAATGAATTGGTATGAACCACCGAACCTGGAGGTTCATGACCATTTCTAATAATGAACCAAGAATAATAATTTGAATTCTTTTTGGGGATATGTGTAATAACCCCCACACTCCCCAAAAATGTAGGCTACATAAAGAGATATCAGTAGTTTTATTGACAAACTATGAATCCATTGTGAAATTTTAGTGGAATGATTCTCTTCAAGATTCAGGAGTAGATCAGTACTTGTGCTGTAGGAACAAACAAAGAGAGCCCTCCATAGTCTACATATCTTACCAGTCTGATTTGAAATTTTTCCTTCTGGACATGGAAGACAATCATAGCAACAAAAGGGACGTTCTTCCACCTTGATCTTACTGTAACCTGCATGGCAATTTTCATTACACACAGAAAGGGGCCTTGCCTGTCAAAACATGAATACAGAATAAATTTAATATTCCAAAATTCCGTCATCCACTGAATGCTTCCATTTTTTAAAACTCTCATGCAGTTACAAGGTGTTTAAAAACATGCATAGCTATATAAGATGATTTTAAAACATGAGAGGTTTAAAGTGATTCAGAAGCAAACAGTTTGAAACACAAAATTAGGAGATGCAAACATTAAAATCATTGCATTAAAACCTGTGTAGGCCATCATCCTCACCTCCCAAAGCTCTAAGAAATATGTTTTCGTTGGCACTGAAATGATTCCAATTGAACCCCCAAGGGGAGGGCATTCCATAGAATGCAGTAATGCAGAAAGACACAAAAATGAGCTTTCCAAACACAAAAGAATCTCTGCCACCAATCTAAGAAATCTTGCCCTTTCAAAGAGAGTGCAAGATATTTTAGACTATCCAGTGGCAGGAGAGGAAGCAAACAAACATGGTGAGGTTCCTAAAAATACTTCTTGTTATATGCTATTATATACTGAGGTATGTGGTAGCACTGCGGGTTAAACCTCAGAAGCCTCTGTGCTGCAAGGTCAGAAGACCAAGTAGTCGTAAGATCAAATCCACGCGACGGAGTGAGCTCCTGTCGCTTGTCCCAGCTCCTGCCAGCCTAGCAGTTTGAAAGCATGCAAATGTGAGTAGATAAATAGGTACCACCTCGGTGGGAAGGTAACAGCGTTCCGTGTCTAGTCGCGCTGGCCAGGTGACCACAGAAACGGTCTATGGACAAATGGTGGCTCTACGGCTTGGAGATGGGGATGACCACCGTGCCCTAGAGTCGGACACAACTGGACTAAATGTCAAGGGGAACCTTTATCTTATATACTATAGGCCAAAGGTCTATGGTCATTTTCACATTTGTCAGTTGAGACAAAAGTGAATGATTTGGGCCTTTGATTGTATGGGCAATGTCGTGATGAATAATTTGTCATTAAACGGTGCGCTCATTAAGCGAGGCACCACTGTAATGCTATGAATACAGTACAGCAAACGCTGGAATCCAACAGGGTGGGTCTACTGACAGGCTGCTTTCATGGGAGCAATGGGGAGCAATTTGTTTTCCTCCTTGCAGCCTTCCATTCGCCCCACAAAACTTATTCCAATGGAATGAGGAAAATTCAAGATCCCGCTCTTCAATGATTTTGAGGACAGTAGAGAGAGGTGGAAGATTGACCCGCTTGAATCTGAACACCATAGCCACAAAAAATAGGGAAATGTTTCCATGCAGCCCAAAAAGATGTACCTGGTTGAAGACGTTGGGCCAAGTGATATCATTGGTAAAAATGGTGAACATCTCGTCTGGAGGAGCCGCAGGATCCAACTTTCCAACTTTGACTCTGAAGAATGACTGATTTGGGAACGTGACCCAGTTCATGATATCAAAGCCGGCTTCTAAAGCCCCATTCTGGTCAAACTTGAGCAGTTCCCCAGCAGTGTTGTTAAAGGAGATACTTCTTATATAGGTGTGAAGCTATATTATGGCGTAAGAAGGGGATTATTATGGTTATAAAACAACATGCAAATGTATGAGAAAGAAAGAAATTGGGAGAGAGAATTTTGAAACTATTGGGTATTGTATTAATGACTTGGATGAGGCAGTGCAGGGAATGCTTGTCAGATTTGCAGATGATACCAAATTGGGTGGAATAGCCAATACCCTAGAACAGTGGTCCTCAACCTTGGGCCTCCAGATGTTCTTGGACTTCAACTCCCAGAAATCCTGGCCAGCAGAGGTGGTGGTGAAGGCTTCTGGGAATTGTAGTCCAAGAACATCTGGAGGCCCAAGGTTGGGGACCACTGCCCTAGAAGACAGAAACAAAATTCAAAATGGCCTTGATATTTGTTTGTTTGTTTGTTTGTTTGTTTGTTTGTTTGTTTGTTTGTTTGTTTATTTATTTATTAGATTTTTACCCCACCCCTCTAGACCATGTCTACTCAGGGGCAGCTTACAAAATAAAACGAATCAGTATAAATATATATATATAATCACAAAAATTACAATTGCAGTTTCAATTAGGATCGAGCACTGGGCCGAAAGCAACAGAATGAAATTCAACAATGACAAGTGCAAAGTACTGCACCTTAGAAAAAGAAAGCAATTGCAGTTACAAGATGGGGGGATACCTGGCTCAGCAAAACTATGAGCAAGAAGGATTTTGGAACTGTAGATCCCGAGTTAAATATGGGCCAACAGTGTGATGTGGCTGCAAAAAAAGGCAAATGCTATTTTAGGCTGCATTAATCATAGAATCATAGAAAAGTGAAGTTGAAAGGAGCATACAAGGCCATTAATAGAAGTATAGTTTCCTAATTCCGTGAGCTGCTAGTCCCCCTCTATTCAGCACTGGTTAGGCCTCGCCTTGTGTATTGTGTCCAGTTCTGGACACCACACTTCAAGAAGGATGCTAACAAATTGGAACAAGTTCAGAGGAGGGTCACAAGGATGATCAGGGGGCTGAAAATAAAGCCATATCAGGAAAGGCTGAATGAATTGGGCATGGTTAGCCTTGAGAAAAGAAGACTGAGGGGTGATATGATAGCACTTTGAATGTCATACAGAGGAGGGGCAAGATCTGTTCTCGATCATCCCAGAGTGCAGGACACACAACAATGGGCTCAAGTTAAAGGATTCTGGTTGAATATCAGGAAAAACTTCCTAACTGTTAGAGCAGTACAACAGTGGAGCCAGTGACCTTGGGGGGGGGCATTCAAAATCACTGGAGGCATTCAAGAAAAACTTAGATAAGCACCTGGCAGATATGCTTTGATTGTATTCCTGCCTTGAGCAGGGGGTTGGACTTGATGGCCTTGTCAGCCCCTTCCAATTTCCCTTTTCTGTGATTCTATGACATAAGCAAGAGCTGAGTGAACATGGTTGAAGAAGAAGGCTACAATGTTCAAATGAAGCATTTAGATAATGGAACTCTACATTACTTGCCACGGCTGTTGATCCAAAAGCACCCATCTCTGGCCATCCGCCTTTCCTCTGGGTTTGAATGCGGCTGAATGTGCGGCTCGCAAAGCATGTGCCACTGCATAGACAGCGTTGTAGACAGCATAGCTTTGGCTGTTCATGGTCATTTCAAAAAGAGACGTAGGAAGATCTTCCAGCTTCTCCTCTCCACTGCAGATCATCTCAGTCTCCTCCATTTCGTGAGCCTTAGGGAAGGAACATTCAAATGCCTGTTCCCAAAAGACTTGGAAAAAGCCGTCTTCCTTTTCTGAAGCAGGGTTTCGCATTTGGACAAATTTCTGGAACCCTGGCACCTCCTTTGAGGAAACGGCAAACAATATCGCACCATGGATGAAATCCGTAGACCAGTCCTTTTGAAAGGGAACTGATGTGAACTCCATTCGAGCTACCATAATCCATATTTTACCATTTGTCTTTATTGATACGTGCCAAAATTCTTGAATGAGGGGAAACATCCTCAAAAGCGCCATAATTTGGTTTTCCCCATGCACTATCACAGCCCTGGCGGTGCTTCCCATGACAATCGTAAAGAATCCGATCCATTCAGTCACCATATCCTCAATGTTGCTGGAAAATTTTTCATTAGGTATCTGTTGTATGAAATCAAAGCAGATCCCTTTCTGAGCAAAGGTGGGGAGCACATTGTGCACAAACCTCTCTCCAATGTCATTGGGCATAACCATCACCCCAACCCACGTCCACTTGAAATGCAGCAGCAGCTGAAGAATGCCCATATTTTGAGGAAGCTCGTTGGGGAACATTTGGTGAAAGAAAAGATCTTGCTTGCTGTTTCTTAGAGGTACAGATCCATATATGAGCTGTGGAAAAGAATGAGATTTAAGAGATAATGGAAGGTGGGAGGAGATGGCTTTTCAATAGATGATTAGATTTGGCATCCTTCAATCTTGAGAGACTACGATAACGTGCTCTGAATGGAGGACTTGGAACAGCATGTAGTGTGGCTGAGAAGGTCAATTCGAGAGTGATGATCCCTTCCACGCTAAAGACAAATGCAATCTGTCCCCTGTCCAGCTCCCTGATTTTGCTGCTTTCATGACTATCTCTTTGCCTCGGCCTGCTGGACAAGGGTCTCTTCAAATTGGGAGAGGCCGTGATGTAACAACAACAACAAAAAGGAAATACTATTTAGGCTGCATTAATGGAAGCACAGTCTCCAAGCCCCATAAAATATTAGTCCCCTTTTACTTGGCATTGATTAGCCCTCCTCTTGACTACTCTGTCCATTTCTGGACCCTTCATTTTAAGAAGGATGTTGAAAAAACTGGGACTGTTCAGAAGAGAGCAACAAGGATGACTAGAAACCAAACCCTAGGAGGAAAGACTGAGAGAACTGGGCATGTTCAGGCTTGGGAAAAGAAGACTGGGAGAAGATAGGATAGCACTTTTCAAATCCTTGAAAGTTAGTCCTACAGAGAATGGGCAGGATCTGTTCTTGATCATTCCAGAGTGCAGGACACGTAATAATGGGCTGAAGCTACAAGAAGCCTGATTTAGGCTGAATATCAGAAAAAACTTCTTAACTATTAGAGCAGTTTGACAGTGGAACCAATTAAAAGCTTTCTGCCTTTATGTCCTCCCCCCCCCACTTTCCTAACTTTGCCCCCACTGTTGTTTAATCTCCAACCCTACTGATGCTGAGCAGAGTGTCTCAGGAAAATATTCTTTCACCTAGTATCAGTGCGACTTTTCTGTAAGTCAGGGAGGCCAGAATGTTGTACAGGAAGCACTATAGCAGATGTTGTGAGTGTTCCATTACCCTCTGTGTTTAACTTCTCTATAACAGCTGTTGATGATGCCAAGACAACTAGAAGTGCAATAAGAATGCCCTTTAGGGGAAAAAAAAAAGCAAATCTCAAAGCAAATATAGCATGGAGCCCAGAATCATGTTGCTTATGGACACTGATGTAAGTCAAAGATGCAAATTGCTGAGCTGAATATGCACTAGTTAGGAAGTTGATGCTTCTACTTTTCGTTGAGCACAAAAATCACATGCTTGCTGTGGAACTAGCAACACAAGTCTTGATGTCTTGATCAGCAGCTATTTGCCATAGGCGTTCAGGCCATTTGACCATGTGTTGTATCACATTGATACTTCTGCTTTCCCCCCATGGATTCTATGGTCCTACTACACTCAGAACTGGTTTCCCATTTTTTTTTCTGGAAGGTACACTGGGACTGTGCAGCTTTCCCATGTTTACACAGGCTGGGTCTACTTGCCAAATACACAGTGGAGAATTGAACTCCCAAATTCCACCTCCACAGACAGATACCCAACTCACTGAGCTATCCAGCCACCGAACGAAAAATTGCATTAAAATAATAGTTACAGCCTTCAAGCAGATTCTGATTCACGGAAACCCTCTCAGATTTTTCTATGCATTACATACTGAACCTTGAGTTATATCAGTTACTGTACATAGTAGTTGTTGTTTAGTTGTTTAGTCGTGTCCGACTCTTCATGATCCCATGGACCAGAGCATGCCAGACCCTCCTATCTTCCACTAAAACCAAGTGAAGTATGACTAGCTCATTGAACCCCATAAGCGGTGAGTACATCTTACTTGTGGAATCTTGTAAAGGTGAAGAATGTTGGTCATATGACGACAGAAGATGGAGGCAGGTCCCGCAATAACAGAAACTGCATTCACTTGGGTATCACATTTGTAGTTGGGGATGAATCTATCCTGCATGGAAAGCAGCTCCAATGAAGCGAAATAGGTCCATCTTGCCGAGAAGTAGCTGTTAGAGATATGGATGCCCAAGGTGATGTTAGGTAACACCTGAGGATTTCCATTGATTTCATTCACAGCAAACACCAAGGCCAAGATGTTCTGGTAGTGCTGCATGAAAACGCTACAAGAAGAGTTGGGTGGGTCATGTGTCATATCCCTTTATTTCGGGTTATAATATAAAATCTTATGTTTTCAGTTCACATTGGTTTCCTGGTTACATTGTGCAACAGCTTATTTACACAGTGCATGAACCCAACAAAGAAGCACACTTGTCATTTCAACTTATCTATACTGCTAGACCACTCTGGGTGGTTTACAACATAATTATGAAACAATGACAGTGAGCTGGTTACTCATTTTACCACCTTGGAAGGATGGAAGACTGAATGAACCTTGAGCTGGCTACCTGAATCCATAGGGATTGAATTCAGGCCATGAGCAGGGCATTGACATATACCGCTAGACTTCCAGCCTTATCAAATATGAGTCAGACAATGCTAATTTGGGAGTATTCAGATGCCCATTGTTTTAGTACACATTTAAACACTGATTTTTATATGGACTTTAATGAATAATATTTAATCTGTCTTATGGCTGTCTGCTAGGTAAATGCAAATGAAATTAATTTACTGACTTACAACAGAAACCAAGCACGAATATAAATTAGCTCTATCAGATATATTCTCCCCATTGAAGGGATATTGAAATTGGGTTAAAGAAATTTAAAATAACTGAATTTCAGACCAAGGAGAAGAAAATGTAGCCTCATTTCTAAATAAGAAGAAAAAAAGGTCTGAATGTAGATTTAGTCTTCATAGGCAAATGACAACTGAAGATGTGTCTTACATGAGAGGTCAGCACGGATGGGCAGCAAATTACTTTCCAAATGAAAAATCCAAGTGCCATCAATAAATAAACACCTTTGAAGCAAGATCTATTGCCGATAGGAATATCAGACTGTGCAATTAGAAGCAGAGCACGGACGTAACTAACTGCAAGTCTCTCCCGGCTGAAATAAAGTTGTAGGCAATCCATCCAAGACCACTGAGAAGATTATGTTTGTTCTGACATAGTGTATGGCTAAGAGTAGTAATTTCTTACATGGGTTCATTAATCACTTCCTCCGACGGGTGTCTTTGGAAAGTTATGTCAGACATCACGTACAACTGAGAAATAATGCCAGCAATCATCAGGTCTCCAGGATGATGATATTTGTACTTAATAGGATGCAGCTTTCCAACAGTGCATCTGGCATCAGAAGTGGTGCATCTCACTCGAGTCAGCATCTGTAGTATTAGCACCACCTTTAAAAAAAGTGCCGGCTTGTGTAAATATCTAGTCGGCCCCAGTTCATTCTTCCAACAGTACCAGTGAAATTTCTTCTGGTAGGATTGCTTTGCAGGCATGGATACTCCTCTGATTATAAGCTAGAACTATGCAGTAAATTCAGTGACACAGATGGAACTGTCCTTGAGTCTAGCTCTGGCCATGAAAGATACAAGGAGTATTAATAGCTTCTAACTGTCTTTGTTTATAGTTTTATGTTCACTTGTGTCATTGTTTTGCTATTTTGACTTGAAATACTTAGGGACATAAGGAGTGAACTAGTGACCATTTTTTTGCGTAATTACAGGGCAGATAACAACTGATTTAATAGTGCCATCTCTGCGATATTATAGGGGGTGAAACAACAATTCACAGGTGGATCCAGGTTTAGCAAAACTCTGAGATAACACAGTGACAGCTGTTGCATTGATGGTAACAATAGCAAATAGGTTCCATTTGTTTCAGTGGATATACGTTAAGTATTAAAAACCTGAATGAAACTTGATGAATAATTCCAATGGTATCTTAAGCCATCTGCAAGACGAAGTCAGCAAAACATCTTAAATAAATATTGCTGCATGAGAGAGTAGCAATGATCTTGTGCTGGCAGACCAAATCAACACTCTACAAGGCAATTATAAAAATGGGGTCAGCCCAATACCATCTGTTACATCTGTGCCAAAATTGGTAATAATCTGAAGCTTAGTTTAAAAGTTATATATATTGAAGTCTAAGGAGTACATGGCTTAAAAACACATTTCTGTGTCCAGCTATGTCTTTACAAACAATGTCTTTACAAACAATGTCTTTACAAACAATATATATATAGTTTGTAAAGACATAGCTGGACACAGAAATGTGTTTTTAAGCCATGTACTCCTTAGACTTCAATATATATAACTTTTAAACTAAGCTTCAGATTATTACCAATTTTGGCACAGATGTAACAGATGGTATGCTCTTACTTGGTTCTAAACATGGGCAAGCTTGGGCAAAGGGTTTTCAAGTTATGATTTTTAAACATGAAACTTTACTATCCTGTTCAGAAATAGTGACCCTAAAAATCCCCAGATTTCAAATAGCTCATGTTAATTCAAAAGATCAATCTTTATTACCTTGAGAGGGAATGTTTGGGCCCACCCACAATTTCTTGTACTTTGGAAAGAATCCATGTTGCAGCAGCTGTAACACTGATCCTCAAAAGAGCCTTTTTGTACAAGTGAGTAAAATCCAGAGGCAAGAGGGAAGTGTAAAGATGAGAAGATTCAGGGGACTACAAAAGTAAAGACACCACTGGACACAGAAATGTCTTTTAAGCCATGTGTAGCGTTCTCCATTTATTAGATCTATGGTTCATGAATATTATGTAATGGTTCATGTTTGTTATGTAATGGAATGGTTAATGCATATTAATATTGCTTACAGGCAGAGCCGAGAGAGATGCTTTAAGAGGCGGAGTCAGAGAGTCAAAGGGTAGATTGAGTCAGTAAGAGAAATGTAAGAGTCAGGCAAGAGAAAAAAGCCAGATAAATAGAGTGTGGAGTTTGGGAAATTCTGAGGAGCTACTGAAGATATTAATGAATCTCTGTAATCAATAAACCAAAGTTTTATTTAAAAGAACTTGAAGTGTGGACCTGAAGTTTTGTGAAGTAATGGTGATTTAGAGATCACCTGGTGGCAGCAAGTGTAAAAGAAGAGAGTGTTTGCCTTCGTGCGCTCTGAGACTTGACGGTCAAGCAAGGGGCATGAGGGTGGACGCCATACCATGTACTCCTTAGACTTTAATATATGAATTTTACTCCTCACAAGCATCACCCATGTCATTCATTATGTCATTTACTAAGCAGAATTTGAGCCCAACAGAAATCTAGAACACCAAGCATTAGTCTCAGCTGCGGCTAATGAGGGTCCGGCCCCCAAAACTGGCTTGCCCACTCACACACCACCAGTCTGCCAGTGTCCCACTCTTCCTGTCAATTGCGGAAGTAGCTCCTCCATTTCTCTGCTTGGCTGGCCACTCAGCAGCCATGCAGAGAGACTCATCATCCTGCTCCCTGCCAGGAGTGGCCAGCTGAGCAGGGAGATGGAGGAGCTACGTCTGTGATTGGTGGGAATAGAGGAATGCTGTTGGTGTGGTGAGGGGATGCTTCTGGGAGCCGGAACTGCATTAGTTGCATCTGGGACCAAGATATTTGTATTCATAAAAAGGTAAAGGTTCCTCTTGACAATTTGTCCAGTCATGTCCAACTCTAGGGGGGCGGTGCTCATTTCTATTTCCAACCCATAGAGCTAGCGTTTTGTCCATAGATAATCCTCCGTGGTCACGTGGGCACCGTGACTAGACACGGAACGCCGTTTACCTTCCCACCGAGGAGTTACCTATTTATCTACTCGCATTTTGCATGCTTTCTAACAACTAGGTTGGCAGGAGCTGGGACAAGTGACGGGCGTCCCTCCGTTGTGTGGATTCAATCTTACGACAGCTGGTCTTCTGACCTTGCAGCACAGAGGCTTCTGCGGTTTAACCCGCAGCGCCACCACGTCCCCTATTTGTATCCATAAACAAATACAAATATCCCCAGCTCTACTCACAACCCTACAGTGTTCAAAATTCCAATAAACAGCTAGTTTCAATTTTTCACCTTACTAACTAAGTGCACACATTGAAGTTAAAATCTTAAGTTGAGGATCTGCATACTAGCCTTCTCTAAATTTCTCCCCTCCCAAATTTAAGTTCTTATGATCGGATACACAAATTTGAGTGCCCTGTTCTCCCAGATAGTGCTGCTTTTGACACTGAAGGCAACCCATCCAGAAGCTGAAGCACTTCACAAAAGAAGAGCTGATTAAAGAACAGACATTGGGATGGATCTAAGAAGTCTAATAAAAGGGAGCAAAACAGAACTGGGCAGGTAGCAGTTTGTAACAGAGGTGGGCAGGGAAGCAGCATGAAAGTCAAAACAGAATAGCAGATAGCTAAATGAAGGGACCATTTATAGGCAAACATAATACTTGGCTCCAAGCTCTGGAAAATACAGCATGCAAAAGGACAACAAACTCTACCCAGCCACAAGGACCGGGGATCACTACACACAAAAAACCAGCTAATGACACCCATCAATCACAGTGACAGATAATATCTCCTCCTGATCACAGCAATACACCAACAACAAGACACACTAATCACCCATCTCCTGAAAAGGACAAAAGCCTATCTCACAGCCATAAATACTCCACTCCCAAGCAAACTACACCAGAGCACAGAGTGCTGTCCACTGAAGATCCCGGCCACAGAGACCGGCAAAACGTTAGGAAGAACAATCTTCAGAACACGGCCAAAGAGCCCGAAAAACCCACAATAACCATTAGATCCTGGTCGTGAAATCCTTCATGAATGCATTAAACATAATACCCTTAGAGGGGAGTACCATGCTAGAAATCCAAAGAGCACATCAGAAGGACAGGACCCAGACTTTTCACAGGGCTGGGAAGAACTGCAGGCCAGCAGACCTGGGGGGTGGAGTTTCCACTCAGGTCCAACAGCTGATCATAAAACAGGGAGGAGGTCAGGCCCATCCTCAGTTTGTGTTCAATAGCATTTCTCCTCCCCCACTAACCGTATTTGCTGTTATTTTCAGCTGAATGTTTACTTGCCTCGGAATGTTAACAGTTGGTTACTTACTGGTGTTGGTTACTGGGTTACTTTTTATCTTTGTCACAGCTTTATTGGTGGTTTCACGCATTGGGATGGATCCGGGGTGGCTGGAGGATAGCAGGAGGGGGCCTACATGTCTTGGTTGGTGTGGAATCCCTTTAAGGGAGCAAAGGGTGTGGCCATGGACTGCCCAAGCTCAAGGGGCGGGCGTTTGCCCAGGCCCCTGGGTAGCAGGGAGCCATGGACTGGCATTCACCCATGTGGTCTGTCATTCTGGGTGGTCTCTCAGAGGGAAAATGATGGCTTACGTTGGGTAGGATTGGGTCTTCTGAAGAACTGGACCCCGTCCTAATGCTTTGTAATCAATGAAGTTGTGGCCTTTTCCTTTCGGTCAATGCGCATGGCGTGCTTATTCATAGGAGATTGACAAAAAGAGTTTAAGTCCTTTGAATGAACTGTGATGATCAATTCATGAAAAGACAGCTTGTTGGACACGGGGCAGACATAGGATAACCAGCGGTGGTTGGAAGAGTTGGATTTGTCACATAACGTTCGTTGAGCTTATGAAAGTAGAGGCAAAAGGAAAGTAGATCTCCAACGTTAGTTCAGGTTTATTCCAAAACTAAACCTGGTCCTGAAGTCTCATTAAGAGAGTCCATGGCTTTTTTAAAACCCAAAAGGGACATGGATTTTTAAATGTAAGTTCATATAGGACATATGTTCTACTTACAAATACAGTTATCAATGTTTTCAGATGTGTTGATTTCTTTTATTGCAAGACCTGATTCGTTCCTTCTTAACTCACCTTACCTATTAAAGAATAGAGAGCTGTTTTTCTGCTCCATATAATACAGCGGTGTGTTTCTGCACCAGTTCTGACACTGTTAGCAGGTTAGCCTGGTACAGAGAATGAATTATTTGGCTGAGTTGAACCCTCAAAAGTGTAATAAAAAGAATTAAACAAGAAAAGAGCTGTTTTCATTATGCAACGCTATGTTATGCTATGTTATGTGCCATGAAGTGGGAATTGATTTACAGAAACCCTTGTAGGGTTTTCAGTGTAAGGGAGATATTTAAGGAGTGGTTTTTACCAGTTCCACTACCCATCAAATGAGTCTCTGTGGCTGAGTGGAAATTTGAACCCAAGCCTTCTGATCCCTAGTCCATCACTCTGTCTACTACACCACTGGTTCTTAACCTTGGGTTACTCAGGAGTTTTGGACTGCAACTCCCAGAAGCCTCCATCACCAGCTGTGCTGACTGGGGTTTCTGGGAGTTGCAGTTCAAAAGCATCTGAGTAACAAAGGTTAAGAACCACTGTACTACACCACACTGTATTATGTCTTCTTTAGCTCAGAATATATATATATATTTGGAGTTCCATATATATATTCGATTACAACACCCTAAATCTCATAGCCAGCATGTCCATTAGACTCATGTTGAAAAAAGTAACTTTTCCAATTTCTTTTCATTTTTTTATCTGAGATATCTAAATATTCTGAGCTAAGTTCCTATATATTTGGAGTTCCATATATATATATAATCAAATACAACACCCTGAATCTCACAGCCAGCATGTCCTTTAGACTCATGTTATAAAAAAGTAACTTGTAAAAAGTAACTTTCCCCATTTCTTTTCATATCTGTTTCTATCTGAAATATCTAAATTGTTATCATGCTTTTATCTTGGTATATACATTTTTGTTCCTCTCTGTTTGTTGGAATTCCTCAGAGACTCCAGAAGCAAGAGACTTGACCATACTTATTTTGATAATTATAAGATAGATAACCACAGACTCAGGCATAGTTTCTCTTTACTATTGCTGAAAAAAAAATATACTGTTCACATCTGAGCAGAAATTATTGAGAGCCAGCTATACATATCAATAAGAAAATGTGCACCTTTTTTTTTCTTGAGAGCAAGAGCAGACATTAGAACAACCACCAATTAATACTGACAGGAAAAAGAAAACTTTTTCCAGGCCTCTAGTTACAGTGCTATCTATCTATCTATCTATCTATCTATCTATCTATCTATCTATCTATCTATCTATCTATCTATCTATCTATCTATCTATCTATCTATCTATCTATCTATCTATCTATCTATCTATCTATCTATCTATCTATCTATCTATCTATCTATCTATCTATCTATCTATCTGCCTGCCTGCCTGCCTGCCTGCCTGCCTGCCTGCCTGCCTGTCTGTCTGTCTGTCTATCTATCTATCTATCTATCTATCTATCTATCTATCTATCTATCTATCTATCTATCTATCTATCTATCTATCTATCTATCTATCTATCTATCTATCTATTCAAAGATTACAAAGCAGGCCAAGTTTTTAATGCTACCAGATTTCAGAACAGAAAGGGAAATATCAATCAATCAATGGAGTTCCAAAACACCAGGAATTGACTTTTATGTATTGTGGACTCAGAAAGACTGCATCTTTCCTTTCAGTTAGATAAAAATAGAACAATTCCTTTCCAATCTTTCAAATATCCTTGACATGATTCATGACCAAGGACCCATTCTAGAATCAAAACATGAAACACTTAAGATGAATTGCAGTAGGGTCCAAAACTTTATTTACATTTTATTCAATGTATTTGTAACAGAAATGATTTTTTCATTACCAAGCTCCTTTTCAATACTACCTAACTGTGATAGCTACAAAAATATAATGTTTTCCAGAATGTAAGAAGGGGAAAGCTGGATTAGTCCAAAGAACTATGTGTCCAGCATTCTGTTCACATCAAAGCCAACCAGGTGATTTTAAGAATCCTATAAAAAGCACACAAGATTGCCTTCCTTTTTGGGTTCTCCTGCACATAAAACCTCACAGTTCAGGTGGCACCTGGACATCCTGACTAGCAGCCAGAATTCTGCAAGCCAGGTCCAAATGCAGCATTGGTCACAGAAACACACAGAAATCCATGTCTTTCAAATAAGCCATGCTTTCCATGAATTTGAACAACACCCTTTTAAAGCAATCCAGGTTGGCAAGAATCGTTCCAATTTGCAGTGGTGAACCGCACATGCCACCTATGCTGTGTGAAGAAATAAGAAGTGAAGGTTAGCCAGTCATTGATCAGTATAACTGATATGGGGCTACGGCATAGAATCCACTTTGATATAATTCTTGGTGAAATACCTAGACATAACTATTTATACTTTCACAGAGAGGCTATGATGAGCTATTTGGGGCACATGCTGTACAACACTCAAGATTAGAAAGGAATTGGCACTAGCCTGAATTAAGACTGCAACGCATGACATGCAATGTCCTTTTGCTGTACGACACTACCAACGTCAAATGAGCGAAAGGTTAACAAGTTCCTGATTACACTCCCATACTGCCCAGGCTTGATGGCTGGGGATGCAAAGGTATGGAAGTTCTACAGGTAACGTTCACAAATGTCCAAATGACAAAATGATGACATTGACGCTTCTCAACAACAATAGTAGGAAAAAGGCCCAAGCTAGATGGCAATTTGGCTGAAAAGTGGAATGATGGCTACATGATCACTAGTTTTCCGAGGATGTTGTATAAAAATGCTGAATTGTTTTTGAGGACTCCTGCATGGTTCTAGACATCTATTTATTTATTTATTATTTATTTATTTGATTTTTACCCCGCCCCTCTAGACCATGTCTACTTGGGGCGGCTTACAAAATAAAACAAAACAGTATAAAAATATATAAAATCATAACATTACAAATTTCAATTTAAAACAATTAATTAAAAGAGAGGATTACCAAGATGGAAGAGCCAAAAAGAGAGAGAGAGAGAGAGAGAGAGAGAGAGAGACATAATTGACTGGAGGGAAGGCCTTCTTGAATAACCAAGTTTTTAACTGGCTTTTAAAAACACCCAGCGAGGGTGCTAGCCGAATTTCTGTTGGGAGGGCATTCCACAGCCGAGGGGCCACCGCCGAGTAGGCCCGGTTTCTTGTTTTTTCCTTCCGGGCCTCTCTCGGCGTCAGCAGTTATCCCTCTTCTATTGAGACATATCGTAAATATGATGAATTATTTGTCATTCTCTCTCAGATCAAGCCAGCTATTTAGCTTCCATTAGTCCAAGCAAGCTGTATGGCATGACTCAGGTAAATTCCAGGACTGATAATAGGCCCAAAAGAGTATTGGCTTCATATCTGCAGAACTGAAGCTAAATAACTCTCTTTTTGGCCTTTATTATAAGCTGCCCATGCTTATTCAACTCTGGGCGCACCAAGATGATAAAACATTTGGGGAAGAAAATACAGCCCAGCAAACCTCCACTGGAGGCTAAAATGGAGAATACCTCCACAGCTACTGTATATTTTCCCTTGGTGCTCAAGTACGTTGGAACAAAGGACAGCCAAACGCAGCAGAAGACCAACATGCTGAAGGTGATGAATTTGGCTTCATTAAAACTGCTGGGTAGCTTCCTGGCAAGAAAAGCCATCGTGAAACTGATAATGGCTAGCAGACCCATAAAGCCCAAGACACAGTAGAGCATGATGGCTGATCCTTCATTGCATTCTAGTACAATTCCTTCAATCATTGAGTGCATATCGACATCCGGGAAAGGTGGAGACGTTGCCAACCACACGATGCAAATCGTTGCTTGAATCACGGAGCATGAAGAAACGATGAAGCTGCTCAGCCTTTTCCCCACCCACTTCCTCATCTTGGACCCTGGGATGGTGGCCAAGAATGCCAGAATCACTACGACAGTCTTGGCTAATATGCATGATAAAGCCATGGAGAAGATGAGAGCAAAAGCAGTGTGTCGAAGGAAACAGGTCAGCTTCCGAGGCTGGCCAATGAATAGCAAGGTGCAAAGGAAGGAGAGCAGAAGAACGAGGAGGAGAGTGACGGTCAAATTTTGGTTGTTGGCTCTTACAACTGGGGTGTCCCAGTACTTTATGAAAATCCCAAGCACCAATACTGTGATTAATGAAAAAGAGACAGCAGAAGTGGCCAGAGTGATCCCCAAAGGTTCCTGATAAGACAAGAAGCTTATGTATTTTGGAACACATACATTATGGGCATTATTTGGATACTGGTCTTCTTGACACTGAATGCAGTCATCCATATCTGGAAAAGACAATAAGGTGTCTCTTTTGATTAATTGATTGATTGATTGATTGATCATTTTTCCAATTCCTTGCAAATATCAGTCTAGCTGCTGTTAACATAATAACAATCAGTTCAATTTCCCCATCTAATGAACAGTTTCCAAATATATTTAACAATGCTATCATTGGACATCTTTGTATATCTGTCCCTATAATTTCTTTAGTCTCATTAAATATAATCATCCATTCCTTCTGTCTTTCTTCACATGCCCACTACATATGATAGTATGTTTCCCTTTCTTTTTTACATCTCCAACATATAGATGATAACTCTTTAGTCAATTTCATTGGTGTTAAATACCATCTCTATATTACTTTATAGCAGTTTTCCTTGAAAATAAAGCATCTCTAATAATAATTGTGTCCTGTTTGCCATTCTCTTTTTCTAGGGCAGTGGTCCCCAACCTTGGGCCTCCAGATGTTCTTGGACTTCAGCTCCCGGAAATCCTGACCAGCAGAGGTGGTGGTGAAGGCTTCTGGGAGTTGTAGTCCAAGAATATCTGGAGGCCCAAGGTTGAGTACCACTGTTCTAGGGCATCCTGAGATTATGCAGCTTGCCCAAGGCCACACAAGCTGGCTCTTTTCACTGTAGGCATAGTGGGGAATCGAACACCCAGTCTCTGGCTCCTAAACCACTGAGCTATCTAGTCAGCTAATAATTGTGTGCCGTCAAGTCAATCCTGACTTACAGAGACACTTTTTAGGGTCTTCTTTGTAGAGAATACTCAGAATTGGTTTACCATTTTCTTCTTCTGGGGACATCCTTGGTCTGCGCAGCTTGCCCAAGGCCACACAGGCTGGCCCTTCTAGGATGCACAGTGAGCAACTGAGTTCCCCAACCTCTTGCTCTGCAGCCAGATATTTAAACCACTGAAAAAAGTATTCTTGCTAGTTTGCAATAATGAAGAATTAATATTGAAGATGCTGAATTAGGGCATCTATCTTAACTCTTTGAGAAGAATCTTCTTGGCATTTGCATAACAGTTTGTGTAACATGCTCCAGCTAATTCCCATTAACAGCTGAGATGTTGAGTCATATGTCATTTGTCCAATAAGTTAAATGTCTGGACATGAACAAGGTGCATCCTAACCTCTTAGAATAATTATCTTAAAACTGCAGAGCTGGAAGAGAGCCTATGAATCATCAAGTCCATCCTCTGTCAGGGAGGCACTGTGAGGAATTGAACTCTCAACCAGTCACCGGAACCACTGAACTACCCAGCAGTTCTTGTCAATTAGCTGCAATTAGCCGCAACAAGAAATGCAAAGTTATATGAACAGCAATAGGATTCTGAATGTCAGAATGTTTACTGCCTAGGAAATTCTTGACACTATAGTCAAAACACACAAATCCATAAAACTCTAGGTAAAGGTAAAGGTAAAGGTTCCCCTTGACAATTTTTGCCCAGTCGTGTTCGACTCTAGGGGGCGGTGCTCATCCCCGTTTCCAAGCCATAGAGCCAGCGTTTGTCCGAAGACAATCTTCCGTGGTCACATGGCCAGTGCGACTTAGACACGGAACACTGTTACCTTCCCACCAAAGTAGTCCCTATTTATCTACTTGTATTTGCATGCTTTCGAACCGCTAGGTTGGCGGGAGCTGGGACAAGCGACGGGTGCTCACTCCGTTGCGTGGATTCGCTCTTACGACTGCTTGGTCTTCTGACCCTGCAGCACAGGTTTCTGCGGTTTAGCCCACAGCGCCACCACGTCCCTATAAAACTCTACTTTGAACAATTACTGGATTCACTCCGGAAAACCAATACCCAAACAGGAAAATTTCTCTGCCTATTACAGATTATTTGCACTGCAGTATAGACTCCTCTTTATGCTATGATTGCTACCTTCTTAATCCAGAAACAAGAACACATGAGAATGTTGTCTGGAATGCATGGAAATATTTTCCCTTTCCCTATGGAATACTGTAGTTTGATCCCGAGTATTATTGAGAAGACCAGCAACGGCTGCAAACCCTCATCTATGAAAAATATAGAGTATCTGAAATATTTATGACAACTATTCCCCCTGATGTGCAAAATCAATATTTTTCAACCCAATGATGTATTTCAAAAATCTTTATATCTTACCTTCCTGATTTGAAATCTTCCCTTCTGGACAGGCAACGCAATCATAGCAGCAAAATGGCTTTCCTTCCAATTTTATCTTATTATACCCAGGATGGCAATTTTCATTACACAAGGAAAGGGGTGGTGTCTGTCAATAAATGAATTTAAAATGTTTCAATGTTAAATATTGTGCTTCATCCATCCTACTATATTCTTCTGATGGCATACAAATAATAGGGTATATTTGCTTATCTCATCTTATTGCTTAGGTGGCATTTGTTAAATGCTGGGTTTATATACATGATGGGTTTCTTAGTGTGAAGTCAGTTTGTATTTTGACTGATTATGCTACAAGGTCAAGATCATCAACATGCTTGTATTTCCAGTTACCATGTATGGTGTGAAAGTTGGACAGTAAAGAAAGCTGACAGGAGAAAAACTGATTTGCTTGAAATGTAGTGCTGGATGAGAGCTTTGCAGATACCCTGACTGCCAGAAAGACAAACAAGTGGATCCTAGATCAAATCAAGCTTGAACCATCTCTGGAGCCAAAAATGACACAACTGCAGCTGTCCCACTTTGGGCATATCATGAGAAGGCAGGATTCTCAGGAAAAGACCATAATGCTGGGAAAGTTGGAAGGCAGCAGGAAAAGAGGGAAGACCAAATATGAGATGGACTGGCTCCCTAAAGGAAGCCATGGGCTTGCATTTGCAAGAGTTCAGCAGGATCGTTCAGAATATGATATTTTTCCATGTATAAGACTATACTTTTTTAAAAAAATCTTTAAACTAAAAATTGAGGGTCGTCTTATACACGGAAGTAAGCTGATGAGAGAACAAAGCAAGTGGAGGGGAAAGCAGGGATCAAAGCTATCCTGCAGCACTTTGATCCCTTTCCCTCTACACTTGCTAAGCCCCACTTAGATTTCTTAATTTTGGATTAGAAAAGTAGGGGGCGTCATATACATGGGGGCATCTTATACACGGAAAAATACATTAGCTCTTTCATAGGCTCACTATAAATCAGAGGTGACTTGACAACACATAACAACAACAACAACAACAACAACAACAACAGCAGCAGCAGCAGCAACAACAACAACAACAACAACAACAACAACAACAACAACAACAACAACAACAACAACAAGTGCTACAATGAATTGTGGGAATTACTCAGTGGTTAAGGTCTCTGGCTGCGGAGCCAGAGGTTGGGAGTTTGATTCTCTACTATGCCTCCTTGACAAGGGCTGTACTTGATGATCCATAGGGTCTCTTCCAGCTCTGCAATTCTAATATGATATAATAATGATGATGATGTTAATAGCAGGACAATAAACTTATTATGGATACCCTCTTGGTGTTCCTTTCCCAATGACTACATCTAGGTTTTCTCACGTTAAATCTTTAACATGGAAAACACTATGAGTATAGGCCTCTCTTGCTATCTTACATGTGCCCTAATATGCTGATATTGTGTCTGAGAGCTAGAAAAGCAGGTAAGATCCGTAACACTTCAAGAGAAGTACAAGTACAGTTAGCTGAATACAAAGAATAAAAAAATATTTCAATAGGGGAACATTATATCATAGATACTGAAAAATGAGCAGAAGCTACCTGATTAAATATGCTAGGCCAGGTAATGTCATCCACTGAAATCCTTAACAACTTGTTTGAGGAAGTCTTGGAGTCTAGGTTTCCAACTTTGACTCTGATGAAGGAGTTGTTTGAGCATCTGATCCAGTTGATAATGTCAAAACCAGCTTCTATCTTCCCATTTTTATCAAAGGAAACTTTTTCCCCAGCACTATTGTTAAATGAGACACTTCTCAGATAGTGGTGAAGCTACATGGAATCAAAAGAGAACATTTAGCAAAGGCGTAAAAGGATATGGAAATATACGTAAAGGAGATGGCCTTTCAAATGTTATCACTGACTTTTAAATACAGTGGTGCCCAGCATAGCGACGATAATCCGTGCAGCAAAAATCATCGCTATACGGATTTGTCGCTATGCGAAATTAAAAAGCCAATAGGAATGCATTGAAACCCCTTCAATGTGTTCCTATGCTCTTAAAACTTACCTTTTAAGCAAAAATCCTCCATACGGCGGCCATTTTAGCTGCCCGGTAAGCGAGGAATCCGTCCCTGTTTTACCCGGCAGCCATTTTGGAACAGCCGATCAGCTGGGGAAAAACATCGCTATGCGAAAATCGGTAATCGAAACAGCTTACCGATCATCGCAAAGCAATTTTCCCCCATAGGAAACATCGCAAAAACATTGTCACTATGCGGATCCGTCGTTAAACGGGGCGCCCGTTATGTGAGGCACCACTGTACATAGAATAATAGAATAATTGAGTTGGAAAGGGTTTATAAGACCATTGCATCCAACTCCTTGCTCAATGCAGAAATCCAAATCAAAGCTGATATACCGTTGTTCATTTTTCTCTTGAATGTCTCCAGTGTTGGAACATTCACCTCCTCCTGAGGTAATTGGTTCATTGCCATACTGCTCTAGCAGATAAGAAGTTTTTCTTGATATTCAACTGAAATCTAGCTTCTTGTAGCTTGAGGCCATTACTATGTGTCCTGCACTCTGGAATGATAGAGAACAGATCCTGCCCCTCCTCTGTAGGATTACCTTTCAAGTATTCGAAAAGTGCTGTTATATCTTCTCCCTCAGCCTTCTTTTCTCAAGGCTAAGCATGCCCAATTCCTTCAATCTTTCCTCACAGGGCTTGGTTTCCAGCCCCCTGATCATCCTTGTTGCCCTCTTCTGAACTTGCTCCAGCTTGCTGGCATTCTTCTCAAAGTATGGTGTCCAGAACTGGACACAGTAGTCTAGATAAGGCCTAACCAGTGCTGAATAGATGCACTTGCATTCCGAATACACTTGTATAAACAAACTGAATTATTTTACTCTGTGTACAATATGTACAGTGCATTTCATTAATCCGGTACGGAGGAATATGCTTCTGAATGAGTGGCTTTCTCTTTACCTTCCCTCAAAAAGTTGCACCAATGAGTTTAGTCATTTCATTCATTTACTTCTTGTAAATATGGACTTGGACCAGAAGAGTCAATCTGCCAAGAAATGCTTTTGTTTTGTTTGTAGATTGTCATCATCCTCTACTCAGATAAAAAAGATCCTAGAGATTCTAGTTGACCTTCTGTTGAACCATGAGATACATAGCTAAGAATTTTGGACAGGTCCAACCTGCCTTCTAAAACTGCCAACAAATGAGATTCCACAATTTCCAAAGCAGTTCATTCCAATGTGGAATCTGTTCAGAAGTTCTTCTGAGTGATTAGACAAAGCCTGCTTTATCTTACTTTGTATCTATCAGTTTGGATCCTATGCTCTGGAGCCACAGGAAACAAGCTTGCCCTAGTTTCTCTGTCATGGCCCTTCAGATATTTGAAGATGTCAATTTTATGATCTCTCAATCGTCTATTCTCCAGGCTAAACATACACAGCTCCCTGCAGCTATTCGTCATGTGACTTCATTTCCATACCATCTTGGTTGCCTCCCCCTTAGAACATGTCTTAGAATGTGTTAATGTTAAGAACAAGATGGTTAATATCATTCCTAAACTATGGGACCCAGAACTGAACACAGCATTCAGGGTGAGATGTGACCAAAGCAGAATATAATGGTACCACTATTTCCCTTGATCTGTACACTATACTTCCATCAATGCCACCCAGTATTACATTTGGTTAGGGTTTTTTTGTTTTCGTTTTGTTTTGTGTGTTTTTTGTGGCCAAATCACACTGACTCATGTTTAACTTGTGGTCTATGAAGACCCTTAGAGCCTTTTCAATGGTCACCTATTCTTTCTTACATGTAGAACACTACCTTCTTGATTTTTCTCTCTCTTGATTGAGTTCTCCAGTTCTCCAATAGTCAGTGTGAATCCTAATTTAGTTTTCTGAAATATTGTTTGCTCCTTCCAATTTGGTGTCATGTGCAATTTGATAAACATTTTCTTCCACCAAATGTTTCCATTATTTTCACTTCAACATCCCCACCTCTTTTGTGTTGATGAGGACCAAATCCCGAATAGCTGAGTATCTAATCAATCCTTCCACTTCCTGAAATATCAAGTCATATCAAGAATTGTTTGGCCATAACAATTCCCTGCTGACAATTTAATCTTCCTGACACTGCCAACTAGGCTAAAAGGAAAAGTGAGAGCCAACATAGTATTTACTTTCCAAGATTCCCAACTTGGTAAATATGTGTTATTCTATATCATTGGTTCCCAAACTTGAGTTTCTAGATGCTCTTGTACTACAGGTCCGAGGAATCTTGGTGAGCACAGTTAGTGGCGAAGACTTTTGAGGAATTTTAGTTCAAGAATATCTAAGGACCCAAGGCTGGGTACCACTGGCCTATATAACTGGCAACTGATCTACCGTATTTTTTGCACCATAAGACGCACTTTTCCCCCACAAAACAGGGGGGTGGAAAGTCTGCGCGTCTTATGGAGCGAAGAAAACAGATTATATTTTCCTGTTTTCTTCTCCTAAAAATTGGTGCGTCTTATAGAAAGGTGTGTCTTATGGAGCGAAAAATACGGTACATATGTTAAAGCTGGAGATTACCTGCCAAAGCTGTTGATTCACAAGCATTCTGCTATATGCCACTGGTGTGCGTTTGGACTTGGATAAATGCATAGTTTGCAAAGCATGAGCTACAACATAGACTGCATTGTAGACACTGTAGCTCTGGCCAGTCATATTCATTTCAAAAACAGACCCAGGAAGAGTGTCCAACTTCTCTTCCCCGGTGCAGATTTTTTCAGTGTTTTCGTTCGAGATGGCATTAGTGAAGGAGCATTGAAACACTTGTTCCCAGAAGATCCTGATTAAGTTCTCTTCCTTTTCGGAAGTTGGGTTCCTCGTCTGGAGAAAGTGTTGGAATCCTAGTATCTCCTTTGAGGAAACTGCAAAGGATATCACACCATGCATAATCTCTATGTCCCAATCTTTCAACAAGGGAAGTGTTGTAAATTCAATCTGGGCCATCATAATATAGACTTTACCTTTTGTCTTCATTTGTACATCCTCAAATTCTAGAACCTTGAGGAATATTCTCAAAAAGATCATGACCTGATTTTCACCATGGATGATCACCACAGTGGCGGTACTCTGTGCAATATATTTGTACCTTTCAACCCACATAGTTACCATTTCATCAATCTGAGTGAAGAAAGATGCTCTTGGAAGTTCTTGTATGAAATCATAACAAATGCCTCTTTGGGAGAAAAGGGGGACCACGTGCTGAACAAACATTTCCCCTCTCTCGTCTCCTAAAAAAATCACTCCAACCCATGTCCATTTGAAATTCAGCAACAGCTGGAGGATCCCTGCGTTTTGATGGTACTCATCAGGAAACATTTGGTGATAGAAATAAAACTGGGAATTTGTGGTCCCTGCTGGAGCAGATCCATATGTGAGCTGACGGTGAGGAAAAATAAAGAAATGAGAGGATGAACATCCCTTGTCATGTTCTGAGGTCTTTGTTCCACTACAGAATGACCAAAGTATAATGCTTTTCCAAAAGTTCAACAAGAGTTGATGAGGCCAACAGATTTTTCTGTGAGAGATCAGAAACAAGAAGGCACACTACCCTATCCATGTACTTAAGGTAACTGTGAACTGGCTGGATAGTTTAGTGGTTTAAGTATCTTGTTGCGGAGCCAGAGATGAGAAGTTTGATTCCCTACTGTGCCTCCTATGAGTAGAGGCAACCTGTGTAGTCTTGGGCAAGCTGCACAGTCCCAGGGAACTCCCAGATGAAGGGAATGGTAAACCACCTCTGAGTTTTCTCTACCTGGAAAATCCTGAAAATGGCCACCATGAGTCAGAATTGACTTGACAGCCCATGATTTTTATATTATTAAGATGACTGTATCAGAAATCAATGCTCTCTTCAATGCTGGCTAGCAGCTATAATCCTTAAATTCACCCCAAACCAGAAGGCTACTGTATGTCTTTATCTTCAGGTTCCATGCACCAAGGTTCTGTCTTCAAACATCTTGCTTCTGTCTTCCAACATGCACCAAATCAAACACCTGCCACTTCCTGCTGAATAATGAGATTAGCTCTCAGACACCAGCTCAGATTTTATTTAATATCTGACGCTATTAGTATTCATGGTCAAACCAAACCCAAATCTGTTCATCAAACACAATGGATTCAAATTTCCTTTGCCTCATTTTCTCCAAATCTAGAAAACATTTTCATATCCCCATGATTTTGGACATCTATTGATCCTCAAAGCTTTATAACAGTTAGGAATCCTTTAGCGATAGACTGTCCAATTGAGGAAAGGAGACCACAATTGTCTGCCTATTTAATAGCCCATTTGTTTGGTAGACTAACTATGTGGTCATAACAACTCTCCCATAAACCATTCTGCTAAGTTGGTGGATTTACATATAGACAGATGCCTTATTGGGATACATCCTAGCAACCCAGCTTTTCTTCTCCTTGGTGTTCTGTTAGTCAAAAAATCTTTTGCCATCCTACATTGTGATCCAGTGGATACCTGAGTTCACTGCCCACATCCTGCACATTATAGATCACAACTCAATGCCAAAGACTTACGCAGCCCTAAAAAAAAATGCAGACATCTCTCCCTATGTGAAATAGGCAATTCAGAGAAATCTTACCAGTGGAATCTTGTAAAAATGCAATGTTGTTGCTACAAAATTAAAAATATGAGAGTTAGGTCCCACTATAACCGATACCACGTTATTCTGGTTATCGCATTTGTAGTTGGGAACAAATCTGTCATGGGTGGAAAGAAGCTCCATAGAGGCAAGAGAAGTCCATTTTGCGACGAAATTACTGTTAAAGACATGGATGCCTAAGGTGATATTAGGTAGAAAAGAGGGATTTTCATTGATCTCCTTCACAGCAAATTCCAACGCCAGTATGTGTTGGTAGTTCTGAATAAAAAATCTATTGAGAAAATAAATTCCATGTAACAGTTCATTTACTGCAGAGCATGAAATTGATTACAATTGAATATAACATTGCTTGTTAATGACATTGTCCCCGAACAGAATATACAATGTGAAAATATGAAAATCAGCTGTTTCACAATGATAATTAATATGCAGCTTGAAACTTTTATTAGTATTTTTATTTCAACATTTTAATCTAATTTTAACATTTCTTATATGTTAGGAATGAGATTTAAGCACTGATTAACATAATCATTTTTCTACCCAATATTTGTAGTAGAAAAGGATAGACTAAGGCACCCTGTCTACATGTCCCTGTGTGTGTGTGTGTGTGTGTGTGTGTGTGTGTGTGTGTGTGTGTGTGTGTGTTTTGTGAGGAAAACTAGAAAATGTTTTCCTTTCACATATTACCATCAAAAGTAGGAGAAAACATCCATTTCATAATGAGAAATGCTCTCCAAGACATAGCATGGTGAATTGCTGCCAATAAATTAGATTGTGTTTCAGGATTTTTTTCTGTTCTTCAAGCACAGGAGAAAGCCATAGTAGGGCTGAGCTAGAAGGAAAATTCATTAAAGGTAGTGCTAGACCAGTTCACTACTAATACGTCTGCTGTCATATTTGGTCCATGAAGCGGTGTTGAAAGCTGACAAAAATTTAACTTTTCTATTTCTCAAATGCATAATTACCACCTCCCTAATTAATAATTTTTTTAAAACTTAAAAAAACAAAACCCTAAAATTAAAACTGAAACTGATAACTGATGTTTTAATTTATAGAGGGAGGGAGATGTAAATCAAGAACTCTACATATAAGGTACTAGAGAGCCCTAGTTTTGTTATTTTTCATTTTCTAAAAATCTACATCATTATTACTGATAAATACCTAAATGAATGCCTTGTAGGCTGTGAGAAATAAATATGGCTATACACAAGAATAAGCAGATTCAACAACCATATTACCAAGAAGTATTTAAATGCGTATCATGCAAGATTTGAGATACAACTGTGGCTATAATCAAGAACAAGTGGAGTCAGAAGCAACAGATGAAGAGAATAATAATAATATACCTATTATCATCTTGGAACTGCAGAACTGGAAGAGACCTATAGAGTCCAGCCCCTGTCAAGGAGACACAGAGGGGAACTGAATTCTCAACATCTGGCTGAGCAGCCAGAGTCCCAAATCAAGAAGAAGAGGAAGAATGCATAGCAAGGAAACTACTACGTGCTTGAAAAGAAAGAGGATACTATGAGCCATACTCAGTTTTATCTTCGGAAGATACAGCAATCAAACCAAGTAAGAAGAAAATTGGAATTACTTACGGGTTCCCATGTTATTATTATATAAAATGCACAACAAAAAACCAAAAACCCAACAACTCTAAGATGGCACTTGGGTTGATTGAGTGGGGTTTTTTTTGCATGCCCTTATCTAGCTAATTAATGCTAAAATAATCAAATTTGCTTGAGAAAACACTGCAGTACGACATAGAGAAGAGTTAAGAATAAAATCTTAATGGACTTGTGTACATGATCTCATCAAACAGCTCCTCAGAGGGGTGTCTTCTGAATGTTATATGGCTGGATGCCATGTAGAGCTGAGAAGTAACCGCAGCAATAATGAGATCTCCCGGATAGTAATACTTGTGCTTAAAAGAAGGAGGATTGCTGGTGACACATTTAGAGGTAGAAGTCTTGCACAAGACTTGAGACAGCAACGCCAGTATTGACCCCAAGAAGGGAAACATCTTCAGCGAAAATCTACCTTCCAGACACTGATTCACTTTTCCAGCATTTTAACTTCAGTGAGTCCAAATGAAACAGTCAGGAAAGTGCAGCTGCTAACAGGGAGCAAGAACTGAAGTCTGAACTCAAATTAGAGCAGGAATATTAATAGCATTGTTCTGCTTTGCTCCATTGTTTCCCTTCGCCCTGAAACACTTGAGGGACTCGAGAAGTAAAAAAGTTTATTACAGTTATTTTGATAATTATAAGGCAGGTAACTACATCCTTTCTCTACCACATGGCAAGGAGGAAAAAGGTATTGATCAAATTTCATTAGAAATGATTTGTAAGCACCTGAGGGAATAGCAAGAGATACACATAGGATTGCAGTGAGAAGTAAGATTATGCCAGCAGGGGGAAAAAGTGATGACGAAGTTTTCTAATCTGCATTTGTAAATATGGCCTAGATTTCATTCATGCGTCAAGCTGTCCCAGGTTTCCAGAAAAGGAATCAAAATATGTTTGTCTATATTATTTTATTGGCAACTCTGAAAGGTAGATTTCTTTCCTTTCGCCACTCAGAAATAAATCACCATCATCATCAAACAATGGTATCAAGACATGAGTTCTACCCGTGTCACCCGAGCGAGCCAGGAGGTGAGGCTGAGGAGCCTGACGCCGAGGGAGGCCCGGAAGGAAAAAACAAGAAACCGGGCCTTCTCGGCGGTGGCTCCTCGCCTCTGGAACAACTTACCTCCTGACATTCGTGCAGCTCCCTCGCTGGGTAATTTTAAGAAACAACTGAAAACATGGATGTTCAGGCAGGCCTTCCCCCTTTCCACCTAATACCTAATTATTCTTTTTTCTGTTATAATATATCGTGTTTCTCGCCATCTTGGGGAAAAAAATTTATTCTATCTTTTAATTTATGTAAATTATTTTTTGTGATGTGGTTTGTTATATGTTTATTTTTAAGTGTATGTTGTAAGCCGCCTAGAGTGGCCACAATTGACTAGATAGGCGGGGTATAAATGAAATGAAATGAAATGAAATGAAATGAAATGAAATGAAATAAATAAATAAATAAATAAATAAATAAATAAATAAATAAATAAATAAATAAATAAATAAATAAATGAGCCCCTCTTGTATAATCTGAACTATAAGCCACAATTTAACAGGGCACATTTGCAACAGAATTAAGGATGCATCTGCCAATTGTCCATTCACAGTCCAGATCCTTGTGGTGATAATCACTAACTAGGTAAAACACAAAGTCAGCTAACTTTGCCTGTGACATAGCATCATGGTAACCAAACTCTATCGCTAGTGCTTCTTGATGAAATACCTGCATGATGTCAACCATCATTCATTCATTCATTCATTTAGTCGTTTAGTCGTGTCCGACTCTTCGTGACCCCATGGACCAGAGCACGCCAGGCCCTCCTATCTTCCACTGCCTCCTGGAGTTGTGTCAGATTCATGTTGGTTGCTTCGGTGACACTGTCCAACCATCTCATCCTCTGTCATCCCCTTCTCCTCTTGCCTTCACACTTTCCCAACATCAGGGTCTTTTCCAGGGAGTCTTCTCTTCTCATGAGATGGCCAAAGTATTGGAGCCTCATGATGCTTGATGACATCCTCTGTATGGGTACTATAAAATCCAGATTGAGTAGGATGATTTGTTTGAGTACCTTTTTTACTTCAAAAATCTGGTTCTGTGAATCTAGTTTCCTCTTTTTTTGTGAAATCGGGGGGGGGGGAGTACACATGCTATCTAATGTGTAAATAGAAGGGGATTTTTTCCTTTTTCTTTCTGGTATGTATGAGTGAGGCACCAAAAATCATGAAACATGAGAAAAATATGGTACTCAGATCTTCTCAGCAAGGTGTGATGGTATAATAACGAAAACTGTCTTACAAGGGGAAAGCTTGGTTAGTGTGCAAAAAATCAGAGAATATGAAAGAAATAATGGCTTTAGATTAAAAAATGATGAAGTGAGGGGAAAAGAGAAAGAGTGAGGAAAGAAAATTAAACTGTCTCTTGCACTGTATAAGGAATGACTTTATGATTGGTCAATAGGAAACCTTTGCTGAACATAAGCAAAAGATATGTATACTTTTCAATGCTTTCTTCTTAAAATCTGCTCCCTGTTGTGCAAATCCTATCTTCTCAAAATAATGTAGCATTTTGGGAAAAAGAATGCAAACCAGTAATCCAGCACTGGAGGCCAGGATTGAGAAAATCTCCACAGCCACCAAATATTTCCCCTTGGTGCTCAGATAGGTTGGCACAAAGGAAAACTAAATGCTGCAAAAGACCAACATGCCAAAGGTGATCAACTTGGCTTCATTGAAACTGTCCTGTAATTTCCTGGCAAGGAAAGCCACTGTGAAATTGCTCATGGACAAGACGCCTAAAAAAACTTAGGACAGAGTAGAACATGATGATGTTCATCATTATATTTCATGATAATGTTCTCAGCCACTGAGTTCATGTCAAGATCTGGGAGGGAAGGAGAGGTGTCCAGCCAGACATCACAGAGGCTGGCTTGGATAAAAAAGCAGGAAACAACAGTGGAGGTGGCCATTTCCCACCCCTGCACCTTATGAGGGTGATGGGATGAAAAGAATGGCCTCTCCTGATGATCTATACATGAAGCAGCCCTATGGAATGCTCTATATCATGCACTAACCTCTTGTTAGGTACAACAATCAGGTCATATTCCAAAATTCCTATCCGGTCCTGAAGCGACCTGCTACTTTTGCACTTGACTCATCGGCAGGAAGTTTACTGGACCTCCCAATAGGCCTGCTGGTGGATGGGCCTGCCTATGGGTACCCAAGAAGACTGGCTCTCCATTGCAAGGGAAGTGGGCAAAGACTATATGTCTGCACAGCTATTAGGCACATGAATGGAGAGGCACCATCTTGCTGTTCCAAAATTAGTGGAAGAGAGAAGCAAGTGCTATGTTGATTCAGCATCTGGTGGAAAGAACTGAGAGTCATAGGAATATGCAGGAGAGAGGAACATAGCCATCCTAAATTTAATTGTCATCTTCCAAAGCCATAGAAATTATGTGCTAGTTCCTTGAAAAAGGACCAACAGATGTTGGTTCCAATATTAATCAGGACATAGAAGCATCTGTGTCACTTGCAAGACTTGCTATCCTATCCTATATGATCTACACATAATAGAAACCTGAGACAATGATCCTTATTCAGTCATTATGCTACTCAATTCTGTGATCATGCTTACAGGGTAATGGCAAGTTCCAAATACTTCTTTATAGCATTGTTCACTTTTACACCACCGGTTCTGAAGAAAAGAGGTCCCTGCTCCTGTGCAGAACTATCCTCTCCAGATCAAATGCTATAAGAAACAATGAAAAGTGGGACAGCAACTGAAATCCAGTCGAAAGTTGCAACTAGAGGAGGGCCAATAAATCAATTGATCTTACGCAGGAGTTGACTAGAGTCTAATGAGCTTCTGTCAGAGAGGCAAAGGTTCAGAGGGCTAGATTATGATACAGTGGTACCTCGCTAGACGATTGCCTCGCAGGATGAGGAAATCACTAGAGGATAGCACTTCGCAAAACAGCTTTCCTATGGGTGATTTTCGCTGGACGATGTTTCAGTCCGTGCTTTGCAAGATGAGTTTTTTCGGGACCGTTTTTCACAGTACAACTATTTTTTTTTAATTTTATTTTCAAAACTATTGGGTAATGGGGAAGGAATACAAAAGGCAAAGGGCAGTGGGGGGATGGAAAGAGGGTTTTGAGAATAAGAAAACATCAAATGCATAATCATTCAATCTTTCATATCAAGTATATAAACATCTAATCTATTCATGTTCCAATAAAGGTTCATCTTTCTTCTTCTTTTTCTTCTTCTTCTTTTGACTATTTTGTCTATGTATTAACCTCTTTAGCTTTCAACTTATACGTGTAATACAGCTTAAATCTATGTTATTCCCACAGCATCAGAACACCAAGACCAATTGTGAAATATATCCCCTCTTTCACCCTCCTTTTTTCTTGAGAATACACTCAACAAACCCAAAATAATATAAATTCTGCTCTCCCCTCCCCTTTCCTCCCTGTGCTTGTTTTGTTTCTGCGACTCTTTTTTCTTCCATATTTTAAAAGGGGGAACAATATCATTCAAAGTTTGCTTTTCAACCTCAATTTTCCTATCTGCTATCGCTACATCGCTTACTGGGTGGCCCTCCATCCCTTGTATATTATCTGATATCTTCATCAATACAGCCGGTTCTGAGATCTCTTTTTGGTGTAATTTAACCTCCGCTACCTTCCCTCCCCTAGAGCCTCCAATCACGTCTTCCATCTGGTCAATATAATAATTTACCTGCATGAATTTTTGCAACAGTGACATCTGAAAAGAGGTTTTCCAGTCTAGCCACCGATCTGTAATTTTCTCAGGGGGAGGTTCCATTTTCTGTTTCCACTATTTTCACTTAAAATTCCCTCTCCCCTTTACCCCAATACACATCCAATATTTCTAATATTTCACCTTGCAACTATACAACTAGTTGCACAGTACAACTATTTTGACAGCTTCACTAAACGGGTGTTTTCGGGACCATTTTTCGCAAGATGCCGATTTTGACAGCTGATCGAGGGTTCATGAAATGGTTTCCCTATGGGCGATCTTCACTGAATGACAACAATTCTTCCCCATTGGAACGCATTCAACGGATTTCAATGCATTCCAGTGGGGAATCATGCTTCGCTAAACGATGTTTTCACAAGATAGCGATTTTAACAGAACGGATTAACATCATTTAGCGAGGCACCACTGTATGTCATGACACATGTTATCATGCTTTTTTTAAGGCTAGAGAAGGGGAGCTGAACTATGTAGTATATTCCCTGGAAACCATCTCCTAGCTCCAGTGTATCAATATCGTGTTGCCAAAACTGCTTCCAGCATGCAAAATCAGTTCTGGAGGGATGTATTTTCAGAGTAAGAGGAACATTCACTCTTTTTTCTCTTTGCATAGCCTTTCTCCTTACAAAGAAGGAGAATTTTGCTTTCTTTTTCTGCTCTGTAGTTGTGAGTGCCGAAGAATCTGATGTCACATGAAAAGTATACAGGCTCAAAGTTTCTGCTCAGGAAAATTACCTTCCTTAGCCAATTTTCAAAGAGAAACTCAATTAATGAGGATTTGATAGACAGGGTGTGAAGGAGGGCACTTTTTGAAAGCAGTGTGTCCATGATTCATCATCCTTTATTAAAAGAAGACCAAAGACATTCTTCTTAAAGATTTCTCCTTATTAGCTGCTCCTTATTATTCAAATCTGACCTTGCCAATATAATGTAGCATTTTGGGAAAAAGATCAAAACCAGCAATCCAGCACTGGAGGCGAGGATGGAGAAGATCTCCACAGCCACCATATATTTCCCCTTGGTGCTCAGATAGGTGGGCACAAAGGAAAACCAAACACTGCAAAAGACCAACATGCTGAAGGTGATCAGCTTGGCTTCATTGAAACTGTCTGGTAATTTCCTGGCAAGGAAAGCCACAAGGAAACTGCTCATGGACAAGACGCCTAAAAAGCCTAAGACAGAGTAGAACATGATAGTGGATCCATCATTACATTTCACAATTATCTGGTCAGCCATTGAGTTCATGTCAAGATCTGGGAAGGGCGGAGAGGTGGCCAGCCAGACAGCACAAAGGCTGGCCTGGATCAAAGAGCAGAAAATAACAATGGAGGTGACCATTTTCCATCCCATCCATTTCCTCATCCTGGACCCTGGTTTGGTGGCCAAGAAAGCACAAACCACCATGATGGTTTTGGCTAAAACACAAGCAACTGCCACTGAGAAGATGAGTCCAAAAGCTGTTTGCTGAAGGAGACAGGCCACTTTTCCAGGCTGTCCAATGAAGAGCAGAACACAAAGGAAGGAGAGCATCAGGGAGACGAGGAGGGTGTAAGAAAGGTTCCGGTTGTTGGCTTTGACTATTGGAGTGTCCTTGTACTTAGTGAATATCCCAAGTACCAACGCTGTGATGAGAAAAAGAAGAAAAGCAGAGCTAGCTAGACTGATCCCCAAAGGTTCTTCAAAAGACAAGAAGCTTACATCTTTGAGAAGGCAATCATTTCTCTCCTTGTTTGGATACTGACCTTCTTGGCAATGGAAACAATTATCCATGTCTAGAAAAGAAATACTGGGTTTAAAATATTTATTGCACTATTAGAAATAAGTTTAAAATATTTATTGTACTGTAATAAATTAGGCTGAATATTAAAATGAATCAGGGCTTTAAACTTTTTACTGCTGACACAGAGATATCCTTCTTTAAGCATACCTATGCAAATTCAAATGCTTTTCCAGGCATGCACAGCTGTGAAATGAAACAGTTCTTGGGGATGCCCGTATTAAAGCGCATAATATGGTGTTAAGGACACAATTCAAATGCCTTTTTTCAGTTCCTCAGCCTTGCCTTCAGCAGCTTTTGTACAAGTGTGACATTTTTGACTCTACACTTTAGACAAGTAACTGTATGTCAAGGTATTTGGACATTCACAAACATAATGGCATGAAGCATTCCTAAAATTCAGTCTTTACACTGCATTTACATGAGATAGGCTATTTTTGGTAAAAACAAACAAAAACTTAAAACTGCAAAGTGGAAAGATTTACCATATGAAACCATACACAAATACTACCCATCGCCATCTCACAACGGGGAAAAACTACTTGGTTAACAGAAAAATACATTTTAATATAAGGATGCTCCCTTCAGTTTGGCACTGTTAAGCCCCATCTTTAGTATCATGTCCAGTTCTGGACATCACGCTTTAAGAATGTTAGCAACAACTGGAACAAGTTTAGAGGAGAGTAGCAAGGATAATCAGTGGACTGGAAACCAAACCGTATGAGGAAAGACCTAGAGAAGTGGGCATGTTTAGACTTCAGAAAAGAAGACTGAGTGGTGATATGATAGCATTCTTGAAATACTTGAAAGTTGTCTGTTCAACACTTTGTACCTGTTAGAGCAAAATGACAATGGAACCAATGACCTCAGTGAGCACCCCAACATTGGAGGCAGTCAAGAGAAAATTGGACACCTATCTGTTAGAAATGCTTTTATTTGGATCCCTGTAATGAACATGGGCTGGATTTGATGACCTTGTAGATCTTTCCAACTCCACTCTTCTATGAGTCTATGATTCTAAATAATCATCTAATAATGTCCTCAAGAAGAAAGAAGTCAACCACTGAAAAAGTGAAAAGATGAGCATTTACATTAATATTAGGAACAACAAATATCACTCGGCTTGGGAGATGCAGTCCTGGAGATAGCTTGAACCCAAGTTGTTTGGGGCTTTTTAGGTTAAAATCAGCACTTTTGAATTGTGCCCAGAAATGGATCAAAAGTCAGTAGATCTGCTGTAAGAGGGGAGTTGTATGAAACCTGTGACCAGTTCAAGTTAGCAATCTGGCTGCCACATTTTGGACCCACTGAAGTTTCCACACATTTTCCAGAACGGAGGAAAGAAGATATGGTTACATGCCTACAGTACAATCACTATGTAGAGGGGAAAGAATCTATAGAGACCTCTGGGTAGTGTGGGCGGCATATAAATTGAAATAATAATAATAATAATAATAATAATAATAATAATAATAATAATAATAATAATAATAATAATAATAATAATAATAATAATAATAATAATAATAATAATAATAATAATAATAATAATAATAATAATAATAATAATAATAATAATAATAATAATATAGGTGGACCTGCTTACCATTCTGGTTGGTAATTTCCCCCTCTGGACATGGAAAGCAATCATAACAACAAAATGGCTTCCTTTCTTTCTCGATCTTCCTGTAACCCGCGGGGCAATTGCCATTACAGAGAGAAAGGGGCTGTACCTGTTCAAAAAGGCAAAAGGAGAATATGTTGTCTTTTGCATGTCAATTATCATCCTGTTTTCTGAGACACTGTCCTATTTTGCTTTCTCCACAGCAGAGTTGGGATGCCTCCATTTGGAATTTAGGAAGGGAGACGAGATTGTATGAAGCTGGAAGTCTTTCTTAGCACATCTTGGCTAAATGGACTGTGCTGGGCAACCTCACTCAGTGTCAGCAAGGAGAAGCTGATTGGCTGGGGGTGAGCCAATCATGACTCAGCTGGTGGGTTTAAAGGAAGAAAAACGGAGTCTGAGAAGGAGACAGTTGGCAGTGGAGAGGGGGGGGTTGGGGGGCAGCTGATCCATGGCTTGCCAGCAGAGTAGTGTGGATTTCCATTCCTGTCTTTTTTGTCCTTTTGGGAGTCATGTATTCGTATTTCCTTACTATTACCTTAAAATGTTTACCTCAGGAAATAGTCAAACTGATCTTAACACTTGTTTCTGTGTCCAGGCTAAGCTTTTACAAAAACTCCTTACTTTACCCTAAATTTTTACAATAAATTCAGGAGTCTATTGCATTAATGGTAGTTAGCTCAGCCAGCCTTTCAGCAATTCTCTTACCACTTTTACCTCAAACTTTTACCTCAGAAAACTGCTCTGCTGGCTTAAGCTTTCTTTTTCCAGTGTCTCCTTACGTTACCCAAAAGGTTTACCTCAGGAGAACGTTGCTTAATTAACTTGGTCCTCCTCCAGCCTGATTCTCCTACCATTTACCTTAAAATGGTACCTCAAAGAATCGTGTTAGCTGACAGGGCATCAAACCTTTTTGAAATAACTTCCTGAGTTAGAATTGCTAGCCACCAGATCTATAAATCCACTTAGGATTTGCCCAAGACCACTTCAGGAGCACCAAAATCGTCTTCAGATCTTTGGATTCTGCTCCTCTACTTTGGATTTTTCTTAGACCTCTCCTGGCTTTTTTTTTTTTTTTTAAAAAAAAACTTCTTCTGGATATTTCACATCCTGTTGCTGTCACCAAAATATGTGACCAGGCCACTTGGCTAATCACTTTTCCAATTCTCAAGTACCTTTGCTGGGCTATTTGTAACCCCGAAATATAAGAGCTAAACGGATTCCATTGTAAAAAAAACAATCATGTACTTTATTTTATGAAGCATAATGGTTACGTGGCAGAATTCTTAATCATGCAGTTTCTTGTGTCTTAAAGAATCAACTTTCTAATTAATAACAAGTTCTTTGTGAACAATGTAACTACGATGGACAATTCTCTTCTGGAAACCCACACTAATATGCTGCTAAATTATATATCAGCTTCCTTCTACCCCCCCCCCCTCCACTGCCAACTCTCTCCATCTCAGACTCCCTTTTTCTTCCCTTGAACCAACCTGGGGAATTGTGATTGGCTCAGCCCTGGCCAATCAGCTTCTCCTTGCTGACACTGAGTAAGGCTGCATGTCACAGAATTCAGACACATTTAAGCTAGATAAAATTGGAATAGAAAAATATCTGAAAATTTTATTTCTCACACCCCAATTTTTTAAATCTTGAGTTCTCTTCTTGGTGACTGGCCAATCTAACCTGCTCTCAAGGCAAAGCAAGGAATGTTGACTCATAAGTGTTCCTGAAATGAATTTTGGCATGAGGAATTTTCAACGGGACAAAGATCTAAGAAACTGTGGGTAAGAGGTCAGCACTATATCTCAACAATGAATTATATCCTGAACGCAAGGAAGAGGACTCATAGAGCCATATACTTGTGTTGAACCTTACCTGGTTAAACCTGCTTGGCCATATAATAGCTTCTTCACAAATAGTGAATGTTTCTTCTTGATAAGCCATGGGGTCTGTTCCTCCAACTTTGACTTTAAAGAAAGACTGGTTTGGGAAAGTGACCCAGTTGATAATGTCAAATCCTGCCTCTAATTCTCCATGTTGGTTGAAGGAGATTTTTGCTCCAGCTCCATTATTAAAAGAAATGCTTCGCAAAAAGTGGTTGAGCTGAATTGGAACACGAAAGATGATACAAGGTGTGACAAAAAAAGAGATAGAAATACACAGGGAGAATCGGTTATGATGATCTTTCCTACTTGTGAGGTTTAGGTCGTAAGCCTATTAATGTTTTAGAAATTCTGCTTAAAAATTGCTTTCAATAAGGCTTGATATGATGTACTCTAGTATCCGTAACTGAGCCACAGAAGGATAATACTATGGGACCAAAAGCAAAACCCAGCTATAGAACAGTTAGGGACTTATTTATTTTTATTTATTAGTTTTATTTATATGCCACATTTCCCTCAACAAGGGACCCAAAGTGGCTTATATCGGGATATCATATTTCTTACTACAAAATGTTAAACATTAGAAGTACCTTTCCAAACACTGCCAATAAAAATGTGTAAATGTCGGTTCATGATGACAATGACGAAGTCGCTACAAAGCCCACAGGGCTTTGCGTGGCGTAAGTGAGCCTTGCCCCCTTCCATGGATGGCGCGAGACTTACTGGGTCGGAATGTGATGGAATTGAAGAGCTGGAGAATGCCCCCAGCTATATATATAAAGGGTGTTCTCCTCGTTAACTGTTCTCTTCTTTCGAACCCGCCCGCCCCTTTTTCTAGTGTGAGTTTTTCTCGTGCTTTTTAAAGGGGCCGGATAGGAATTTTTGACCTTTATCCTGATTGGCTTTTGGATGGGGGGATTTTTTGCCTATCCCACACTGGTCAGGGCTGTTGGCAATTTTATGGTGGAAAGTTTGGTCACACTGGCGGGTAGTGTGGAAAAAACAGGTATTGCTCGGTGAATCCCACTTTAAGATCAGGTAAGCTAACAGTGCATCGGATTTCCCAGGACTGCGAATCGTGCGATTCAGTACCTGGGTGGGAAAGATGCGCTGGGCCACTTCCAGACCAACAGTCATCAATTAAAGATGGCTCGAGGTCTAGGGGTGTTTTATTAGCGGCCAGCCGGGTTCCTGCTGTCATGAAGACTGCGAGAACCTGAGGCCAGGGACTCACCTGTATGATGACTGATTTATCTGTTTCCACACTACAGCAGGACCCCCTTTGCCAATTGATTGGCAACAAATTTTTATTTGAAATGATTATCAAGGGCCGCCCCTATGGAGGATTTTTGTTTAAGGTTAGTTTTGAAGCCCATAGGAACGCATTAATGGCGTTTTAATGCGTTTCTATGGGCTTTTTAATATCGCTTAGCAATGAAATTGCTTAGCAGCGATTTTTGCTGCACGGATTAACATCGCTAAGCGAGGCACCACTGTAGAAGGAAGCTGATGTACTGTCATTCACAATATTATACGCTACAAGGCATAACTGGCAACAGTGTGGCCCATGATTTAATCCATATCTAACTGTCTAGCATCTTTATTCCGGGGTTGCGGGGCAAAAATATCCTGCAACTATGGGAAGGAACAATTTAATTCTAAAGATGTACATCACTGATTATTTTATACTCCCAGTATGATTATCCTTCTTTCCTTCCTTCCCATGTTGTTCTGGATGTGATAAGGTCTTTCTCAATAGCTGCTCCTAGGCTTTCGAATGCACTGCCCCAAAGTTGAGTTGCCTCCCTCCCTCTTGGCCCTCTCTCATAAGGAAAAGTCCTTTTTAGGTAGGCTTTTAAACAGTAAGTGGGATTCTAGAGAATGCTGCATTTAACAAATTTAGTTATGCTTTTAAAATGGTTTTCAATCTTGGTTTAAAATTGATGGATGGATGGATGGATGGATGGATGGATGGATGGATGGATGGATGGATGGATGGATGGATGGATGGATGGATGGATGGATGGATGGATGGATGGATTTAAATAGTTTTTGTATTGTATTGTAAACCAGTTGCATTATATAGTTTTATTTTTGTGAGTGGCCTTGGGTCTTTCATGGGGTGAAAAGCAGCATATAAATAATATGAACAAGTAAATAAATGAATATACACTAGCAAAATTTCTCACCCTTGGGAATTTTTCTTATTTCAAAATCTCAGGTCTCCCAAACGAGACTTCTCCCAGCACCTTCAAGACCTCCTGATTACCCAGGAAAACACAAGCCTCATCACCTTTTTTCTTACTTTTTAAATTTTTGCCTCTTGCTTCTTCCAAACTTTGCTGTGCTTAATACTTTTTCTGGGGAATCCAGCACAAGAAAGATAGTATCCTGCACAGGAATTCTAACAATTCTGCACAACTTGGCTTTTTTTGCTACACTTTCCTAAAATGCCAACACAATAATCCTGTGTGTATTGACATTTTTTCTCTGGAAAGATGACTACAAAACCTCTGAGAAGTCCCTCAAAATTTCCCATTAGATATTTAAAGAAAAAAAATAAACTAAAATAAAAGTACAAACATGAGAATTAAGAAAACATTACATTTAAAAATAAGTACTGCAGGATAAATAATACATTTCTAATGAAGAAAAAACAAAACAAAACAAAAAACCCAGCCAAAAATATGTGAAAAGTAGTTGGCAGAATCCTTTGCTGGCCATTATCTGTTACTGAAAGGGCAGGAGACAGGGGTGAACGTATCCAATGATGGGTGTAATGTGCAGTTAGCCCTTGGTAGAACATGAACTTCTGCTTCACCCTTGGATTTCTTTTCCTTTTCTACCCCCTTGTTTGTCTCAACATTCATTACTTTGTGCATTCAAGAACTTACCTGCCATGGTTGCTTCATCAGAACTTTCAGTCTTGATTCATCCAGCTTTCTTTGGTGTTTCGACTGAAAGGAATGCATCTCCTGCAAAGCGTGTGCCAAAGCATAGATGGCATTGTAGATGCTGTAGCTTTGACTAGTCATTTTTGTTTCAAAAACAGATGTAGGCAGAGACTCCAACTTCTCTTTCCCACTACAGACTGGCCAAGATGGGCTGTCTCTCCCGGAGGTGGAGAATAAACATTGGAATGCTTGTTCCCAGAAGATTCGGATAAAGCCATCATCCTTTTCCAAGACAGGATTCCAGGTCTGAAGAAAATTCTGAAATCTTGGTACAGGCTCATAATGAACAAAAAAGGATAGAGAACCGTGGATAAAGTTCATGTCTGAACTTCTTTCAAAGGGAAGGGAGGTAAAGTCCATTTCAAGGGTCATAATCCAGACTTTCCCGTCTGTCTTCATTGAATTATTCTCATCATTTGAGAGATAGGGAAGCATTCTCAAAAGCGTCATGGTATGGATCTGACCATGAAGGATCACTACAGTAGCAGTACTGCTCATGATAGCATTGTAAGATCTGCTCCCCTCTGCTATCATGTCAGCAATATTATTGGAATAGGAGAGTAGTGGGGTTTTTTCTATGAAAGCAAAGCAGATGCCTTCCTGGGCAAATTTGGGGAGTATCTCATTGTTGAACCTCTCTCCATTATCATCATTCATTTTCACCACCCCAATCCATGTCCATCTAAAATGCAGCAACAGTTGAAGAATACCTTTATACTGATCGTCCACATTTGGGAACACCTGGTGATAGAAATTAACCTGGGGGTTTTCTTTTACCGATGGAGCAGATCCATAGATGAACTAAAGGAAGTAAAGGGAAATGAGAAGAGAACAAGACATAGTTATTTTGTTTAAATATTTTTTCCTAAACTGTGGTAGCAAAAAAAAAAAAATTAAAAGAGCCAATAAAATATATTTGATGTTATTAAAAACAAATAGAAAAATGGATTTCATCTTCATACTTGTAACTATGTGATCCTTTAAAGAAATTCCTACTTTTTATTGTTTTCCTACTAGCAGTGTCTTGATAAGCAACTGACGTTTCACAATAAAGAAGGATGAAGGCAACACCTAGGCCTTTACTTCCTTTTTATTATTTTTTCTGTCTTGAAAACACAATGGAATACATTGTTAAAGAGCTGGGAGGATATGTTTTAATCTCCCATTTCCTCTCCCCATATTTTACCTGTGGGAGCTTGAAGCTGCGCAGAATGGTAGCCATAAAGGTGCTGACTTCAGAGTTAGGTCCTCCAATCACCGCTATTAGATTGTTCCGAGGGTCGCAGTTGTAATTAGGGAAGAATCTGCCTTTTATCGATAAAATTCGCAGTGCAGCATGGTAAGTCCAAGTGGGAAGGAAATGGCTGTTATAGATCTGGAATCCGAGGGTGACATTGGATAAAATCCGGGGGTTTTCATTGATTTCCTGGACAGCAAATACCAAGGAGAGGATGTGCTGGTAGAGGTGAATCATGAATCTGAAAAGAGAGTTGCATGCTGCATTGCAGTGTATTTTATTGAGAATAATTTCCTACATCTCCCCCTTCGTGGAGCAGACAGTTGGTCTCAATGACCTTATAGGTCCCTTCAAATAAATGATTCTATGTTTCTTTCATTTTGAAATATTGTACACGTTGTTCCCACTGAAGTGTGAAGAATCGTGGTATTTGATATCTGCCTTAATTCTCACTAGTTTCTTAATGGTGCTGTTTAAAAAATACTAATAACTGAAGGTTGTCGTTTCTGAAACGTTCTGCATCTGCTCCTGACTAATGGACAAAATTTATTTCGTTACTGAAGTAAATTGCACTACATTAAGCATAATGAACCAATGAGGATTTAGTGAGTCAACTCCTCCCTGAATTTCACATGTGCTACCGACAATTGAGAAGCTTTAGACCAGTGGTGTCAAACTGTGGCCCTCCAGATGTTCTTGGCCTTCAACTCCCAGAAATCCTGGCCAGCAGAGGTGGTGGTGAAGGCTTCTGGGAGTTGAAGTCCAAGAACATCTGGAGGGCCACAGTTCGACACCACTGCTTTAGACAAAAGGACTGGACACAAATGTTTAGAATGGAAGATACATAGTTAGTTTTCCTCTAAAGGAGAGGAAGGAGAAACAAATGGGGGAAAGGATCATTCACTCAACATTGTTACAAAAGGATCATACACCAAATATGCAAGATATGATTCCAATCATTCTCTCCCCACACAATCCTTAAACAAAGAACGATGGTTATCTTTCTTGTGAAGGAAAAAAAACCTACACCAAATCCTCGAGATGGTCAATAGTGGGACGCTCTGTGAAAGTAATCATGGCAGAGAACTGATAGATCTGAGACATAATGGCACCAATACTGATGTCTCCTGACTGGTAACGCTTGTGAAGAATTGGAAGAGGGTTGCTGATGCTGCATTTCGTGACAAGAAGGTTGCAAACCGCCTGAGGTAATAGCAGAGAAACCACTGCTGCAATCACCATTGCTCTCATTGGAATAAGTCCACCTGCGAGCACATTCACCGGCCCCCACATTCTCTTTGAATCGTCTGCTGAATGAACACACACACACTCGGTAGATGTGAGGCTCACAATGTGTGCCAAACATTCTCTGTCCACAGAGTGACCTAGCTCTTGAGTAGCTACTCAATGCAAGCCTAGCTAGAAATGGCAGATAAATATTCATAGCTCCCTTCATCTGCATTTGTCATTTTGCCAATAGTCCTTTGGGGCTTATAGGTAAAGCAGAAATCAACGTGGTTAAACTCCAAATTACAGTGGAGATGATGACTTGACCAGGTTTGCAATTCTTATGAAAAATTGAATAAGAAAACATGTTTATCACGTTGTGGTAAAAATATGTTCTGGTCCTCTTCATGGAGACACCAGGAGACTCAGGTGCTCGTGTCCTGTTGGGGTTAAGGAAGATAACAGCCCAGTGTGGCATGGAACTAGATTCGTGCCAACATGGATACTTTGCTTTTCGTTGAGCTAGTTGCAAGAGGGGACACCAAGAAAGGTCATTGGGAGAAATAATGTCTGTGCTGCCGCTTTTCGGAACTTGGCCAAACCGGTTTGTGTGCCTCTATAATCAGTTCATTCCAGTTTGTTCCATCCCATAAAGGTAGCAGCACAGCTGTTACTGCTCCCCTTTACCCACCTCCTTTGGCTCAATCCGCCTTTCACGAAGCCCTGCCTCCCTGATCTTCAGTTGATCCTCCAGTTCTGGCAACAGCTCAGGCTGATCTGCCCCACCCTCTTGGCCGATCCCCCACTCAGACAAAAGGGGGGATAAAACTGTGCTCTTGCTGGTGACTGGGAGATTAACTGAGGTGGTGGGGAAAGCAAGCAAGCCGAGCCTGGTGGGTTGCTTGATTGCCTGAGGAGATGGGGAGCGGAGCAGCAACACCTCTGCTGCCACCTTTATGAACTGGAATAAACTGGGATGAACCGGTTCATGCCCCTTGCTAATTGGTTCCCAGAATTGCAGCTCCAGAGTAGACCAATGGTTTTTAGTCCTGCATCAACCATGAGCTCAACTTAGTACTCTTCCTCACAAAAGAGGGAAAAACTTCTCCACCTCAGTCTGGCCACGTTCCTCCATTTCCCATCTACTCTTTCTTTCTGTTTTGTTTGTGCTGGAAGGCTTCCCCTTTTGTGTGGAAATCTGTGCATTTTTTAACCCGTGCTTGTAATTTCCAGCCTAACTCTGCTTTACACAAGCTGTCCATTCTCTGTAAACCATGCTTTTGTTTGTGTGTGTGTGTTTGTTTTAAAAAATGTGCACATTTATGAGCCACATTCATGTTGAAATTTCCACATTTTGCATAGACTTTAGTTCTCTCAAGGATTCTCTTAGTGAATGTACCAAGCTACATGGGTAGCCCTAGTGGGGGGCAAGTGAGTGGCAAGGAAATGCTGGAGTGTTGCCCCACATTGTTGGGCTGGTGGGAAGAGAGTGCCTTATATAAGACAGTCCAATGCGGAGCCTGTCCTGTTTTCTTTTACCCTTTTGGAAGAGGAGAGAGGCTTTCAACTAGGAGAATGGTTTGTACATGCAGGACCAATTTTTGCAGGCAGTGGCCTGCAGCTCCTCCGACAGCTATTGCTAACTACGAATGAGGTTCTTTAGATGGGTGACGGTACTTGAACACTGCATTTGGTTTGTGAGCCCAGGTCCTCAGCCGTTTGTGCCTCTTTGCCTTTGAGGGTTCATTCTATCTATGAAGCATCCCTAGGGAATACCCCATATTCTATCATGCATTTGTTACTTTTACACCACTGGTTCTGAAGAAAAGAAGTCCCTTCTCGTGTGCAAGACTGTTCTCTCCAGATCAAGTGCTATAACAGACAATGAGAATGGGACAGCTAAAGAAATCCAGTAGTAAGTTGCAACAAGAGTACGGCCAATAAATTAATGGATTCTTACGGAGGAGTTGGTTAGAGTCTAATTAAGTTCTGTTAGAGAGGCAAAGGTTCAGAGGCTTAGATTTGGATATATAAGAAATCATTTTCTTTGTTAAGCCTAGAGAGGGGGGCTGTTGTGACATATTCCCTGGGAGATATATCCTAGCTCCACTGTGTCAATATTGTGTTGCCATACACAGCATCCAGCATCCAAAATCAGTTATGGAGGGATGGGATGTGTTTTCAGAGTAAGAGGAGCAAACTCTCTTCCTACTCTGTACATAGCCATTCTCTTCACAAAGGAGACTTCTTGCTTTCTTTTTCTGCTCTGTAGGTACAATCTTCCTCATCCAAATTTCAAAGAGAAACTCAGTTTATGGACATTCAAGAGATAGGGTATGAAGGAGGGCACTTTTTGAAAAGAAAGTGATGGAGGGAGGGAAAGAGTGAGGTAGGAAGAAAAGAAAGCTGAAGCGTCTCTTGGACATTATAGGCAGTGTGTCCATGATTCATCATCCTTTACTAAATGAAGACCAAAGGCATACAGACTTTTTAAAGATTTCTCCTTTTTAATTGCTCCTTATTATTCAAATCTGACCTTGCCAATATAATGTAGCATTTTGGGGAAAAGATGCAAACCAGCAATCCAGCACTGGAGGCGAGGATGGAGAAGATCTCCACAGCCACCATGTATTTCCCCTTGGTGCTCAGATAGGTGGGCAGAAAGGAAAACCAAACACTGCAAAAGACCAACATGCTGAAGGTGATCAGCTTGGCTTCATTGAAACCGTCTGGTAATTTCCTGGCAAGGAAAGCCACAAGGAAACTGCTCATGGACAAGAAGCCTAAAAAGCCTAGGACAGAGTAGAACATGATAGAGGATCCATCATTACATTTCACAATCATCTTGCCAGCCATTGAGTTCATGTCAAGATCTGGGAAGGGAGGAGAGGTGGCCAGCCAGACAGCACAAAGGCTGGCTTGGATCAAAGAGCAGAAAAGAACAATGGAGGTGGCCATTTTCCACCCCATCCATTTCCTCATCCTGGACCCTGGTTTGGTGGCCATGAAAGCACAAACCACCATAAAGGTTTTGGCTAAAACACAACCAACTGCCACTGAGAAGATGAGTCCAAAAGTTGTTTGCTGAAGGAGACAGGCCACTTTTCCAGGCTGTCCAATGAAGAGCAGAACACAAAGGAAGGAGAGCATCAGGGAGACGAGGAGGGTGTAAGAAAGGTTCCGGTTGTTGGCTTTGACTATTGGAGTGTCCTTGTACTTAGTGAATATCCCAAGCACCAACACTGTGATGAAAAACAGGGAAAGAGCAGAGACAGCTAGACCGATCCCCAAAGGTTCGTCAAAAGACAAGAAGCTGATGCTTTTGAGAAGACATTCATTTCTCTCTTTGTTTGGGTGTTGATTTTCTGGACATTCAAAACAGTCATCCATGTCTAGAAGAGAAGTATCAGTTAACTGGTGTACTGATCTAAATGTTGAACCATTGTGAATCAGGACTTCTAGCTTGAAACCTGAAAAACAAATCCTTATTTGCGAGATACCATAACCATGCATGCTGTAGAGTTTAAATCAATTTTCCTTTTAAAGCAAATTTATGTAATTTAATCTGCATCTTCGAATAAACCCCTGGTCTATCATTCAGAGCATTAAATCCAGAGCTGAAGGCGGGTCCTCCCAATTCAGAAAGCTCCCTGTCACACTCCCATTCTCACCCTGTTTGTGATACTAGCCATACGATAGAAAGCTTGATGGAGGAGGAAGACCCATATGTACTTATAGTGTAGGCAATAGGCTACATGTGATTTTTTTAAAAAACCAAAATACAAGATTTTGGCTTTAAAAATACCCACTTTTCATACAAGTATGCCAGACTGTTCCAAAAAGTCACACAAAACAATTATGAAAATGAAGTAAATAAATAGCAACATACTTGGTGTACATCCAATGCATGGAAAACTTTGTCTGCTTACCCTTCTGGTTGGAAATTTTCCCTTCTGGACATGGAAGGCAGTTGTAGCAACAAAATGGCTTCCCTTTTTCCCCGGCCTTTCTGTAACCCACATGGCAACGGTCATTACATAGAGAGAGGGGCTGTGCCTGATCACAAACAAAAGAGGGGAATACTTTCTATTTTTCTATTTCCATTGCGATTCTGTTCCCAGAGAAGCCACTGTGTTCTGCTTTCTCTGCATTTGAAGTGGACAACCTACATTTGGAGTTTATGTATAGAGGCAACAGGAAGATTGTATGAAGCTGAAAAACGTGTCTTGTACTAGTAGGCCGATGGGAGGCAGAGCTAAGACACATATTCAAAGCTGGTTGAGATGGGAATGGAAAAACATCTTCCTGTTTTGACTCACTACACTTCTTTTTTTTAAATCTAAAGTTCTTTGCCTCCTGGATGTGAAGGAATTTGGGAGTGCTCCCTCTGAAAATGAAATGAAACAGAATTCTCCTTCCCTACATTCCCATCATCTAAATTCAACAAGTATAGTTGTCCCCAGCATGGGGAGCCCCCTGTTCTCCCTGCCTGCCATATATGTGCTAAAGGGGAGGAGTAGAGATGGCTACAAACTGAACTACGAACCAAAAAGGAACTCGCAAACCACAACCCAATTCGTGGTTCAATTTGTGGATCCTATTTTCCCAAAACAAAATGACGCACAGAATTTTTTTTCTTCTACTCGATACACTGTTTTGCTTCTGCATAACGGATGCACTCCTGCCTCTTCCGGCGGCCACCAATGCCCCCCTACCTAGTCCTGCAACATCCTCCTCTTCGTCCTCCATCACCACCATCTTCAGAGACAAAAACATGGCGTTCCTTCCAGGAGCTGGACCTGCTGCCTTTGCACATGCACAAGCCTATCAGCGTGCGGCAGTACCAGGCAGGGAGGCAATGGGGCAGTGGAAAGGTGGCAGGTGGGCAGCTGGGAGAAGGGATGGAGACATTAGGTTCCTCTCCCACAGCACAAATCAGAAAAAGGAAACCACAAATGGGTTCATCTCTCTGGGCTCCGGGGGGGTGGTTGTGGTTCGTGATTCGTCATTTTTCCAGTTCGTGCCCATCTCTAGTGAGAAGCCTCACATAGTGGGCAGGTGTATGTCTATGTGTGTGTGGCCATCCACTGTATGGTGGATTATATAAGGATCCCAATCCAGACGTTTAAGATAGGTATTGGGCCTTGTCAGAAATATAGGTTTCCCCCAGCTATCTTGCTTTTGCATTCAAATTGGTTGAGGCAAACTCTTGTCCCTATTTGCATTTTAAATGTGAGCGACAGTCCAGTTGAGATTGTTGTTTCACCTGTGTCACTTGGCCATGTTATTTCAATAAAGTCAGGTAAGGATTTGAGCCAATTCCGGGAGGCAGTGGAAGACAGGAGGGCCTGGCGTGCTGTGGTTCATGGGGTCACAAAGAGTTAGACATGACTTAACGACTAAACAACAAAGGAGGAAGAAGTAGCCCTGGTAAATATTTATTGGACTATTTTGGGAGGACCATAAATCTGACCCTGACTCAGTGATGCACAACTAAGATGAGTGGGTGATTGGGCCACAATTCTATGGCTCCTGTTTGCAGGGGATGAGGAGGTAAGAACTGTAATACAACGATTGATTTTTAAGAGGTCAGCCTATTCATGGGTAGGACTTCACTGTGTCCAAATTTAATTAATTAATTAAATAATTAATTGATATGCCACCCACACTACCCAAAGGTCTCTGGGCGGCTTACAACATTTAAAATACACAGAACAATTAATATATATATATAAATTTTCATCAGACCCACAGCTAATATTATTTACTTAAAAGCCTTCTGGAACAGGAAGGTTTTGACCTGGCGCCGAAATGTCATCAGCGTCGGTGCCAGATGAATCTCAGTCGGGAGGGCATTCCATAGTCTGGGGGCAGCTGCTGAAAAGGCCCTTTGTCTACAAGCTGTCCCTCTTACCTCCTTGAGGGATGGCTCTTTCAAAAGGGCCCCCTGGTTAGATCTTAACTGCCAGGTAGGTTCATACGGAAGGAGGTGGTCCTTCAGGTATCCAGGGCCCAAGCTGTTTAGGGCTTTATATGTCAAAACAAGCACTTTGAATTGGGCCCGGGCAGCAACTGGTAGCCTATGTAGCTTAACCAGAATCGGCTTGATGTGTTCCCTAGCGGTCACACCACTCACCAGCCGCGCCGCTCGATTCTGGACCAGTTTGCCGGACCATCTTCAAAGGCAGCCCCACGTAGAGCGCATTGCAGTAGTCTATGCGGGATGTTAACAGTGCGTGTGTAAATGATGGACTCCGTCTTGAACACTGAGATCCATGTGTCTATGTTGGACCCTACCTGGTTAAAGCTGTTTGGCCAAACAATCGCTTCTTCACAAAGGCTGAACATTTGTTCTTGAGAAGCCATAGGGTCTGCTCCTCCAACCTTCACTCTTAGAAAGGATTGGTTTGGGAAGGCGACCCAGTTGATAATATCTAAAGTTGTTTCTAGCTCCCCATGTTGATTGAAGGAGACTTTGGCTCCAGCACTGTTATTGAATGAAATGCTTCTCACGAAACGGTTGATCTAAATAGAAAATGAAAATAATACATGATGAGCAATTTGTAAGGTATGTGACAGGATAGTGAATCCTTTCTGCTTGTGATATTTAGGTGGAGAATCACTAAATGCTTTAGGAAACCTGCTGAGGAAGTTGCTGTTAGAAAGACTATCTATGATATGGGCAGTCACTTATAACAGGCGCAATACAATGATGCTTTGGCACTGAAAGCAATTCTCAAGCTAGATTTCCTCCTGATTTCAGAATTTCCAGATTTTCATGACAATGAGAGCCTAGTCTCCCCATTTCCTTTTAGAAGTTTTTTTTTAAAAAAAAACACTGTACTAATTTTTTCATTGACGCCTGCTCAGGAAAGACTATCTTGCAGAGAAATTGCAACGCTTCTTAATGGCTTGCCATTAAATGGGTTGCCTGGAAATTCCAGCAATGGATTCACAATAATCCTACATAGCTAGACATTTCTGTCGATGGGCAGGATCAATTTCCTCATGTTTTCTTTCTATTTTTTATTGGACAAGCTGCCTTCTTCTAGAACACTCTACTGATAGAGGAGGTAGAAAGACACCTATGCCTCTTGCACCCTCGTGGGATCATATCTAGAAGGCTTTGGATACCTTCCAAACCTTCCTAAGCTTTCAGTCCAGCACTGAAAATGATATCCAATTCTTTGATGCAATGATCAACTAGGACCTTGGTAGAACATCAGATTCCACCTCAGCCTGGGTTCCGTTCCTATCTTTTTTATCCCTTATCTATACTAGATCTCCTTCCTTGTGGTGTTCTCGACTTTACCTGCCATGGCGGTTTCTTCAGAAAATTCAGTCTTGCTTCCTCCACTCTTGCTCTGCCTTTGAATTGAGAGGAATGCATGTCTTGCAAAGCATGTGCCAAAGCATAGACAGCATTGTAGATGCTGTAGCTGTGACTGGTCATTTTCATTTCAAATACGGAGGCAGGCAGCGTCTCCAGCTTCTCCTCCCCAGTGCAGATTGACCGAGACTGAATGTCTCTCATTGAACCAGGGAATGAGCATTGGAACGCTTCTTCCCAGAAAACCCGGAAAAAGCCATAATCTCTTTCCAAGGTAGGATTTTGGGTCTGAAGAAAATTCTGAAATCCCGATACAGCCTCAGAATGAACTGAAAAGGATAGTGCACCATGGAGGAAGTCTATGCTTGAGCTTCTTTGAAAGGGAAGTGATGTAAAGTCCATCTGAATAGTCATGATCCAGACTTTGCCTCTTGTCTGCATTGGTGGATCATCGTATGTTGAGAATTCGTGAAGCAGTCTCAAAAGCATGATGGTATGGATTTGGCCGTGTAGAATCACTACCGTAACAGTGCTCCTCATAACAACATGGTACATTTTCATCCCCTTTCCCACCATCACAGCGATATCATTGGAGTAAGCGAGTACTGGGAAACGTTCTATGAAATCAAAGCAAATACCTTCCTCGGCAAATGTTGGCAGTATCTCATGTATGAACCTCTCTCCATCGTCATTAGTTATTTCCACCGTCCCAATCCATGTCCATCTGAAATGCAGCAGTAATTGCAGAATACCTTTATACTGATGGTTCACATTTGGGAGCATCTGGTGATAGAAAGCAGCCTGGGGATTTTCATTGACCAGCGAAGCAGAGCCATATACGAACTGGACAAATGTAAGGGATATGTCAGGGAAATGAGGAGAGAGAAAGACACAGTTCCTTTTGAAAAAACACACTCTTTATTGATAGGATTTTTTTTCCTTAGCTGTGCTAGCCAAACAAAAGTAGAAAACTATCAACGATTTCAAAATGGGACTGGACCAGACGGCATTACTGGGTTGAATTTCGGCAAGTTCTAGCATGTATTGCATTTCTTTTTTCAATTTGTTCAACATATACACCCACAGCCCTGTCAGGCAAAAAGCGTACAGGTGGGTGATCCTTGATGACAACTTTGTATTGAATTAAAGAGGTTCTGTCAGGTTTATTAGGGAAAAAAAACAGACTGATATCGTTGAATAAGCTCTAAAAGTCTCTTTTGCTGTGATTCGGGAACCTCTGAGTTAAAATGCACTTCCTCCCAGCATTCTGAAATTCTGACAAGCCCATCACCCTCTGAGTCCTTTACTGCATTGCATCTCAGTATTACAGCTGATCTCTCAATATAACGCTTAAGGCTGTTAGCATGATAAACATGAGGCTTTCTTTCTCTGTGGACAAAATATGTTTACAAAATGGATTGCAGCTTTAGTAAATATCGTACACTTTAAATCATACAGATGTATTGTGTAATGCTGTAGCCCATGGCATAGTTGAAGGTGTCACACTATCAAGGTATGATAAGGCACAACTAATGTGTGAGAGTGGTCCGGTGGGCCAGATAGGCGGGGTATAAATCAAATAAATAAATCAAATAAATAAATTATCATTGAACTAGACTCTTCAAGGATTTGATCCAGCAAATATTTCAAGGCAGGGTCACATTTTCCACATTATTAGTGTTTTTCATTGACCATTTATTCTATTAAAACTCAAAACACTTCACCAGCCATCTCTATTTATATATTTATTTATTTATTTATTTATTTTATTTATTTAATTTATATGCCGCCCACACTACCCAAAGGTCTCTGGGCGGCTTACAGCATATTTTATTCCCTTATTATTATTTTTAAGTATGTTTTCTTAAACAAGAAGTAAATATTTGTGTATGTTAGCTAGCTTGTTGACAATAAAACCAAAAGACAGGGAAAACTGCAAAATGGTGTTTAGATTTCTCTCTCTTGCCCAGAAGCCTGGAAATGGAACAGGTATTACCCAAATCTTGGAGACTACAGCTGAATAATTTCCTGTCTAAATTGTTTAATCAGGTATTGTTTACTTTCTTGGGCCACATGCTGAAGCTCAAGACATTACAAGCAAATAAAAGATGGTCTTCATTTTCATGCTTTTAACTATATGTTTTTGCAAAGAAGTTCCCATAAAGACTTGCATTTCACATCTAGTGACGTCTTGGAAAGCAAATGAAATTCCATATTAAAGAATGATAAAAGCAAAACTATTCCCTTCTTATAAGGGACATGGTGGCACTCTAGGTTAAACCACAGAAGCCTCTGTGCTGCAGGGTCAGAAGACCAGCCGTTGTAAGATCAAATCCCCGCAATGGAGTGAGCTCCCGTCGCTTGTCCGAGCTCCTGCCAACCTAGCAGTTCGAAAGCATGTAAATGCAAGTCGATAAATAGGTACCACCTTGGTGGGAAGGTAATGACATTCTGTGTCTAGTCATGCTGGCCACGTGACCATGGAAGCTGTCTTCGGACAAAGGCTGGCTCTACGGCTTGGGGAAGGGGATGAGCACCGTGCCCAAGAGTTCGACATGACTGGACTAAATGTCAAGGAGAACCTCTACCTATTCCCTTCTTCTGGGGGCACCTGAGACTGCGCAGCTTGCTTAAAACCACAGAGGCTGGCTCTACTTGCCGGAGGTCCAGTAGGGAATTGAACGTCCGAACTCTGGCTCTGCAGGCAGATACCTAAACCACTGAGTTATCTAGCAAACTTAAAGCAAGACATAGGACTGTATTTCCTTCTTAATATTTTCTGCCTTTCAAAAACAAAGGGTATCTTTAAAAAAAAACAACAATGCACACATCATGAGGATATATTTTAAACTCTCATTTCCTATGCCCACATTTTACCTGTGGAAGCTTGAAGTGGCCCAGAATGATAGCCATGTGGAAACTGACTTCAGGATTAGGTCCCCCAATGACGGCTATGAGGTTGTTCTGAGGATCACAGTTGTAATTAGGGGAGAATCTGCCATTTGTAGATAAAATTCTCAATGCAGCATGAAAAGTCCAACTGGGAACAAAATAGCTATTATAGATCTGGAAGCCAAGGGTGACATTGGGTAAAATCTGAGGGTTTTCATTGATCTCCTGAACAGCAAAAACCAAAGACAGGACATGCTGGTAGATCTGGACAGTGAATCTGAAAGGAGAGTTATATGCTATATCACAGTGTATTCGGTTGAGAATAAAGTGCAGCCTTTTGATATGTTGTTTGTCCCAAATCCCCAAAGTAGCATGTTATTCCTGTATTTAGTTCTCACTAGCTTCTGGAGCTCAAATCAAAAATACTAAGCTCATGGCCACTGGTCCCATCACCTACTGGCAAAGAGAAGGGGGAGATATGGAGGCAGTGACAGATTTTACCTTCTTGGGCTCCATGATCACTGCAAACGGTGACAGCAGCCACAAAATTAAAAGATGCCTGCTTCTTGGGAGGAAAGCAATGACAAACCTTGACAGCATCTTAAAAAGCAGAGACATCACCTTGCCGACAAAGGTCCGCATAGTCAAAGCTATGGTTTTTCCAGTAGCCACATATGGAAGTGAGAGCTGGACCATGAAGAAGGCTAACTGCCCTAGAATTGATGCTTTTGAATTGTGGTGCTGGAGGAGACTCTTGAGAGTCCCCTGGACTGCAAGGAGAACAAACCTATCCATTTTGAAGGAAATCAACCCTGAGTGCTCACTGGAAGGACAGATCCTGAAGCTGAGGCTCCAATACTTTGGCCACCTCATAAGGAAGAGGAGATTCCCTGGAAAAGACCCCAATGTTAGGAAAGTTTGAAGGCAAGAGGAGAAGGGGACCACAGAGAATGAGATGGTTGGACAGTGTCATCGAAACAACCAACATGAATTTAACCAAACTCCGGAGGCAATAGAAGACAGGAGAGCGTGGCATGCTCTGGTCCATGAGGTCACGAAGAATCAGGCACTACTTAATGACTAAACAACAACAACAAGCTTCTGAATAATATTAATTTTAAAAGATGATACTTAGCAGAAGCTTGGTTCCAGAATTTTCCAAATGTGTTCATAACATAACGGGTAAAATTCAGCTGATTAGAAAATCACCTCCGACCAATGGGAATTTAGTGAGTCAGTTCCTTCCTGTAATTCATAGATTCAAATAAACCTACTCTGATTATGACAACAGCTGTTATTATGTTCTGATTTATGGTGACTCTGTGAATGAATGAAATCCAAAATGTCTTGCCCTCAACAGCCCTGCTGAGAGAATAAAATCCTCCCTCGTATGACACCTTTGTTTAGCTTCCCATTCTTGTGTAACCCAGTTATTCTTGGACTGTAACTTGGGAACCACTGTATATGAAACCATTCTGTCTCTCCATAATTTGTCCTAAGGGTAGTTTCTTGTCCACAATACACATCACGCTTCAGGATAATCAAGTGGGGGGGGGTACACCCATAGCTTCCAGAGCAACACATAGTTTCTCATGATCCACAAAGCTAAAGGCTTTGCTGTAGTCTGTAAAGCAGTGCCTCTTATTTTATTCACTTCTCAGGCTCTGGGTACTAAACTATAAAGGACTTGTCTAAACCTATGGAGAGCAAAAAATAACACATCTTGCCAAACGAATCAATGCCGAAGGATGTCTCTCATTAGGACGAGACTCTAGCTAGATGAATCTGGAAGTCATTTGATAGACTTAGAAGCCAAGTAGGAAGATCAAAGAATAATCAAGTAAAACTGGCAAATTTTCTGTGACTGGAGTATGCTATTATTTTTACATTCTGGGATTATTGTCCCTCCTTGCCCAAAAGGTCTGGTGGATGTACCATTTTCTTTTTGTTATAAAATTCTTAGAACTGAAGAGCTAGAAGGAACCGTATGGATCATCAACCAGCCCCTCTCAAGGAGTCACAAGTAGGGGATTGAACTCACAACCCCTGACCCAGCAAAATACCTAAAGCAGTTCTTGTGCCTTATAGGAACAATATACATTAATAGTAGAGTTAAATTGTACCGGTTTCCCCATGGAAATTGTTTCAACCTGAGATTCAATGGAAAGGCAGTCTTCATATAGATATATACAGTAGATCATGTAGGGAGCATTCGTCGTTGTTGTTTAGTCGTTTAGTCGTTTCCGACTCTTCGTGACCCCATGGACCAGAGCACGCCAGGCCCTCCTATCTTCCACTGCCTCCCAGAGTTGTGTCAAATTCATGTTGGTTGTTTCGATGACACTATCCAACCATCTCATCCTCTGTCGTCCCCTTCTCCTCTTGCCTTCACACTTTCCTAACATCAAGGTCTTTTCCAAGGATTCTTCTCTTCTCATGAGATGACCAAAGTATTGGAACCTCAGCTTCAGGATCTGTCCTTCCAGTGAGCACTCGGGGTTGATTTCCTTTAGAATGGATAAGTTTGTTCTCCTTGCAGTCCAGGGGACTCTCAAGATCCTCCTCCAGCACCACAGCTTTACCACTCAATAAACAATTAGTTGTAAATGAAAAATATTAATCAGTTCACCTTCTGTGATGTCCTTATGGATGGGCATAAATTGTGACCTCTTTCTCTTTCAAACTGAGGAATTCTGAACCAAAGTTATCAATGCACTAAGAGTACTTTTGATTATGCATAATCATTCTCATTCTTATCTACTAGAATGACAATGACTGTAATACCAATACAGCAGTTCTCATTCCAGCATATGGGTATCTAATAATTCTGCATCACAATTAAGATGATGTTCTCATTCTCTAGCCAAGCACACTGGGATTTTTCTCAGAGTTCTGAGCTATGATATTTTTCTCCCAATAACTATGGAAGCCGCACCAACATCAACTAGATTTGCTAATAATCAGTGCAAAAACTAGTGAGAACTTAAACAGCATGAAGGATTCCTTTTCATGACAAACACAGGTCTAGACATGTTCTTAATTACATAAAAGACTAGGATAAGGATTGCTTTGACCACCTTCTCTAGCCATGTGCTGCATACAGTTGGGCAACTGTAGGCAATGGGACCAGCCATAAACAAATGTTTTGAATGCAATATACATGGTTGGTATTGCTTTATAGCGGAAGGAGGAGAAACAAATGACTTAAGGAGCAGTAGGATTCATACTTCATAAAAAAATGCAGTCATTCTCAAATCATTCACTAGAACTCACACTGATCTATCACACCGCCCTTAAACAAAGAAGGATAGGTGTTTTTCTTGTCAAGGAAAAAACAACACTTACAAAATATCCTCAAAGAGGTCAATAGTGGGGTGGTGTCCAAAGGTTATCATGGCAGAGAACTGATAGATTTGAGACATAATGGCACCAATGCTCACATCTCCTGGCTGGAAATGCTTGTGACGAAACAGAAGAGGGTCGCCGATGCTGCATTTCATGATAGGAATCTGGCACACCGCCTGCGGGAACAGCAATGAAACCAAAGCTGCAACCACTGTTGCTCTCAATGAAACAACTCCACCTACACACAAATTCACCTGTCCCCACATTATCCTTGAATAGCTCAGCCTGGGTCAAATGATCACACACAGTTGGTGTCAAACATAAAGCCCTGGGTAGCACCTTGGTCCAGGCACTGCTTGAAATAGATGATAAATACCATATTTTTCCATGTATAATACACACCCATGTATAAGACGCCCCCCCTTTTCTAATCCAAAATTAAGAAAAATATCGGGGCTTAGCAAGTGTAGGGGAAAAGGGATCAAAGTGCTGCAGGATCGCCTTGATCCCTGCTTTCCCCTCCACTTGTTTTTGTTCTCTCCTACACTTCCATGTAGAAGACGAGCCTCAATTTTAATCTAAAGATTTCAGACAAAAGTATAGTCTTATACATGGAAAAATATGGTATTAATCACTTCCTTTTGCCCACACTTTTCATTTTGCTGAGAGTCCTTTGGGATGTCCAGGTGAAGTAGACATCAACATGATAATTACAGTGGAGAGAATGACTTAACTGAAGATCACAAGTCTTTCAAAACACTGAAGAAGGAAAAACAGATTTATCTTGCCAAAAGAGAGATTTGTCTGTAGAAATCTGTACTTGTAGATTACAGTATGTGTATGAAGCTAGTGGAGTACTTGAAAGTCTAAAGAACCTGTATAGTAATTTTTATAAAATTGCATCAGCACAAGTTGGTTATGTTATTAGCTGTGAACTTTTACTGCTCATTAAAAGTTTCCTATTCCATCAAACACCCCAGTTCCGAGGCTTGAGAAATTGCTGCTGCCAGTCCCATTAGGCTGATTGTCCAAATAGGAGGGGGAAAATATCAAAATAAGGAAAATCAAGGACTCTTATCTGGGAATGGGGGTAGGTGGGTGTAAAGAGTTTGTCCAGGTTACACAGAATGCACCCATTTGCCGCTAGTCTGTGTCTGTGGTGGTGTATCCTTTCAGCACAGATTGGGGCATTGCTGTGTTGTTCTTTGTGGTGTTGTGTTATTGTTGGTTTCTTTGCTGACTGCATGTCCCTGTCTGCCAGTCTTCCACTGCATGTCTCCTAGCTGTTCCCTTGGCTTTTCTGTGTTTTCTGTTGCCCAGGCCCAGACGATCTTCTGTGTGGAGTGGGTGGCACAGAATTCATACAGTCTTCTTTTTTCTAATTTTTGGATGGTTTACTGTTTTTTCAATTCATTGGTGCATGAATGAGATTCTCCCCCCCCCACCCCCAATCTATAGAATTGGTTTAGAGTTTCCTGCATAGGTCTGATGACAATTTTTCCTTCTCATGTATTGTTGCCTGCCTTTGGCATAGATTGATTCTCTGTTGCCTTGACTCTGCTTATAATCGTTGTTAAGGTTTCATTAGGGATGACAGAACAATTGAATACACACAGAGGAGAAACAGAAAAGAGGCATTCCGTTCTATGTAAAGCAAAAGGATTTGGATGCACAAAAAAAAAATCAAAAATAAAAAAATGCAAAGTGGAAGAAAAACAAATCAATCATTAACATGATCATTACGTACTTTGACCAAAGGGCACAGTGTCTGTCCAAAAGAGGATGGTCAGGTTGGAGAGGTGAATATACAAACTAATTTTTCTCAGCATTCAAAATACACACAGGAGTGCAGCTATACAACTGCAGACACGTGATCCCTGAGTGATACTAGTGTAACCAATTAAATCTTTAAAAATGAGGAGGAGTCAAGAACTCATTCACCACCCAAAGTATCTGTGAGGGTTCATACTTTGCCTCCCCAATTTTCAACTGAGACTCTGGAGACACTCTTGTTGTAAAATCACAATTAGTTTTTATTGGAATATGCAACAATAAATCTTTTTGCCCAAACTCAGCTTTGGTGGTTTCTCTCATCACCAACAGGTCCAGCAAGGGCATCCAAACGTCTAACAAAGGAGTTGCAGCTGAATTCATCCCAAGGTCCTTTCAAAAACGGGTTATTGTTTTCTAACTCACAAGTCTCTATCTCCGGGTTCAGAAGCGGGGTGGTCTCATCGTCCCGGACCTCCGCCCCGTAGCTGTCTTCCTCTCCTCATAGAGGGGCCCACGGTCCGTTAAGTAGCCCCTCCTCTGGTCTTCCTCTAAAGGACATGCCTAGCATTCTCTCTCTTCCCTAGACACTGCTTCTTTTTCCTTCCTGAGCCTTCTACACCACTCTCTGCCCTTAGACTCTCCCCAATAGGAAGGACGTTGCAGTAGACCCCTTCTTCGCCAGTAATCGGCTTCTTCTTGGGGAACCCGTAACCATTTCCCATTTACCAGTCCAAGGGTCCTCTACCCATATCTTCTCCAAACCCCCTGGTGTTAGGTGTACCTCTCCTTTTATATCTCCCACTCCCGCCTCCATGACGGACCTGCCCTTTCCTCTTTTCCCGCCAATTCAACCACTGTCTGGGTGGCCACTGTAATCTTTAACAGTTCCCTCTCCAACTCCCAGGTATCAACTCCCCGCTGTTTGGTCTCGATGGGTGGTGCTGGGGGGGGGGGTTGTCTGTGCCTCACAGTATGATAATAATGGGTGTCTATTACTTCACTATGTAGATACAAAAATGTACAGAGTGGCTGCTACACGTCAATTGAAGCATCAATGAGAGCTCTTGGCCATTTAAAATATGGTGTAATTGAAAGTCACTGGTATATACTGCAGATTTCATTGCTTTCTTTGTCTAGGGGAGATCCGTCTCATAGTAGTGTCTTCACTTCTTTCTTCTTCGGGCGAGCTGCTCTCTGTTGTTCAGTTGAGGTCTCAGCACGATGATGTAGCATTTGGGGGAAAAGATGCAAATCAATAAGCCAGTGCTAGAGGCCAAGATGGAGAAAACCTCCACGGATACAGTCTGCTTTCCCTTACTGCTCAAGTATGCGGGAAGAGAGGACCCCCAAACAGTACAAATGAGCAACATGCTGAAGATGATGAATTTGGTTTCGTTGAAACTGTCAGGTAGCCTCCTGGCTAGGAAAGCCACTGCAAAGCTGGTAATGGTGAGGAAAATCAAAAAACCAAAGACATAGAATACCTTGGTGTTTAATCCTGCATTACAGTGGAGTACAATTTCGTTAAGCATTGAGTGCATGTCCAGATCTGGAAATGGGGGAGAGCTTGCCAGCCATGCAGAACAAAGAGTGATTTCGATCAGCAGGCAGGAAAGGACAACAGAAATGGACAGTCTTCTCCCCACCCATTTCCTCATCTTGGAGCCAGGTTTTGTGGCCTTGAAAGCGAAAACCACAATGATAGTCTTTGTTAAAATGCAGGAAACTGCCAGACAGAAAGCAATAGCAAAAATAATATGCCGTAGGACACATGTTACTCTCTTGGGTTGTCCAATGAATATCAAAGCACTGCTGAAAGACAGCATAAGGGAGAAGAGGAGGAGGTAGGTGAGGCTTCGGTTGTTGGCTTTGACGATGGGCGTGTCCTTGTACTTAACGAAGATTCCAAGAACCACAGCTGTGAGGACAGAAAAGGAGGAAGCGAGAATGGCCAAAGTGACCCCCAAAGGTTCTTCATAAGACAAGAAATTTATTTTCTTTGGAATGCAGAGGTTCTGCTCTTCGTTCGGGTAGTGGTCAGGTGGACATGAAAAGCAAGCATCCGTGTCTGGAAAGAGGGGAAAAAAAGCTTGAGGTGTTATACATGGTAGCCCTAGTGCATTATTCTGAATTAACTGTACAAAGTGCAGAAAGAGGGGGAAAAAGTTTGAGGTGTTATACATGGCAATCCTAGCATATTCTTCCGAAATAATTAACTCAGCATCAGAATGATTAGTCTGAAGTGAAGAACAAAAGGCAAACTTCTCAACTGCTGGGTAGTTTAGTGGTTTAGATACCTGACTGCAGAGGTTGGGAGTTTGATTCCCCAACGTGCTTCCTTGACAGGAGCTGGACTTGATGACCCCTAGGGTCTCTTCTAGCTCTGCAGTTCTACGATTATTATTATATAACTATGGTGACATCGTTAAGCGAGGCGAGGGCGCGAAAATGGCTGCCGGCCATTAAGAAGCTTCGCTGAACAGTGAGTATTTGGCCCATTTGGAACGCATTAAACCATGTATAATGCGTTCCAATGGAAATCCCTGCCCCGTTCAACGATGCTTCAGCATAGCGAAGGTTAATCCGGAACGGATTAATCTCGCTATGCGAGGCATCACTGTACCTATTTAAACATGCATGTTGATTCAGTTCAGCTGCCAAGAATGGCTACTTTATAGTGTAGCCTTTTTTTTTTTTTTTTTGGAAAAAGATTAAGGGACATACATGTCTATATATTGTCTAATGCTAGGATATTTGATAAGCTCCATATATTCAGATTTTGGATAAACTAATCGTCACTTACCCATCTGAGTAGAAATCTTCCCTTTGGAGCACGGACGGCAATCATAGCAGCAAAATGGCTTCCCTTCCTTCTTGGCCTTTCTGGAACCCAAATGGCACCGGGGATTACAAAGAGAACGAGGGCGTGTCTGTCCATAAACAAAAGAGAACAATTCACTTTGCATTTACATTGAAGGCAGCCAATTGAAATGGAAAAAGGAAGGCTTTAATCAGCACCAATCTGTCAGTAAGAATGATCTCAATGTTGCGAAGACAGATGTTCCCCTGCACAGGATTTTGGCCATTATTTCTCACCCCTTTTGATGCAATGTCTCTGTCACCCCCATCCCATTCTCTCTTGTTTAATTTAATGAGGCTTATTAATGGGTACATTACAAAAAGTCAAAACTCCGATATAGTTTCAGTTTGCTCGGTTAAAAAATGTGAGTTAAACACAATGACTGCAGTGGGTGTCACCTAGATGATAGATGACACACGCAGATCAGCAAGACTATTGATCCACTGGCTCCCACCCAACATGACAATAACAGATTAAATGGGATGTCTGGAGAGAAGTGCCTGTAAACACAAAGCTAGATATAAGCATTGCCAGCTTCTTGTTTCTAAACGTGTCTCGTTGTTAGGGTTCAACATGCACAGAGTAACTACTTAAATGTAACTCAATACAGTGGTGCCCCGCTAGACGCTTACCCTGTTAAACGACGAAATTGGTTGATGATGCCTTTTTTGCGATCGCTATAGCGATTGCAAAATGATGTTTCCTATGTTTTTTTCGTTTAACAATGATTAGCTCCCTGCTTCACAAACCGATTGTTCGCAAGACGACGATTTAAAACAGCTAATCAGCGGTTCGCAAAATGGCTCCCTGCTGTTTTCCAGACCTATTTCTGTAAGACAGGTATCGCAAAATGGCTGCCCTATGGAGGATCTTCGCTGCACGAGCAGGTATTTCCCCCATTGGATGCATTAACCGTTTTTCAATGCATTCCAATGGGGTTTTTAATTTTCGCATGACGATGATTTCGCTGTACAGCAATTTTAACGGAACATATTATCGTTGTCATGCTGGGCACCACTGTATATATATTTCTAAAAAAATTCAAGCTCTGAACATAAGCTTAGCAATAATGGGAGGTGGTCCAACAGGGTGTGGCTCCACCCTCCATTCCTTTGATGTCTTCGTGGAGTCATCCCTGAAGATAACTAGAGATAGAAACTGTTCACTTGTTCAATGGTGTCGAAAGGACTCTGGTACTTCTGAAAGGTGTGCTGGACCCTACCTGGTTAAAACTGCTTGGCCACAAAATAGCATCTTCAAAAATAGTGAACATTTCTCCTTGGGGAGCCATAGGGTCTATCCTTCCAACTCTCACTCGAAAACAGGACTGGTTTGGGAATGTGATCCAGTTGATTATGTCAAATCCAGTTTCTAATTCTCCATTTGGATTGAAGGAAACCTGTTCGCCAGCGGTGCTGTTAAATGAGATGCTTTTCAGAAATAGGTGGAGCTGAATGGGAAAAATAAAAGAAAGCAATATTGATGTTTTAAAAGAAAGCAATATTGATGTCACACTTTCATGTTTTTCCCCCAATTCCTCTAAAGAAAACATGCAGCCTTTATACGACTAGCATCCAGACTCAGTTCTTGAAACTAACCTTCTAGAATCACCAGCCCTCCGAATGACCCTCAGATCTTGTAACCCAAAGAAATGCAATGAATAGAATTCCTTGTGATGCATAGTACAACTGAATCTAGTCACTAGTCTCTACTAAAGCAAATCCACTGGCTGAAATCCAGTAATCAGCCATACTACCTTAAGAGATCTGGTTGGCTACAAAATTTGAGAAGCCACCCCTATGGCCGAAGCTCAGACAATCAGGGAAGAAGGGCTGCTGGTGGTGGTGGTGGTGGGGAGTCTTGGATACCTAAAATATTATCTTCTAAATTGATGCTCATTGGCAAAAATACTCATGAAGGGATGCAGTTAAAAAAATCAGGCATATGAACAAATATGTCTTAAACCAGCCTTAAACCATATGGAAAACATTGATGAAAATGAGAGATATTTCTTCTCCCATCTCAGAAAACCAGTGGGAGACTCCACAAGGAAAGAGCAAATTTTCTTCATGAGAAGACTCCCTGGAAAAGACCCTGATGTTAGGAAAGTGTGAAGGCAGAAGGAGAAGGGGACGACAGAGGACGAGATGGTTGGAGAGGGTCATCGAAGTGACCAACATGAATTTGACCCAACTCCGGGAGGCGGTGGAAGACAGGAGTGCCTGAAAATGCTCTGGCCCATGGGGTCACAAAGAGTCGGACATGACTTAACAACTAAACAACAATAGATTCTCTTTATGTCCTCATAAACAAAGAATCCCCTATCATTTTTGGTTGCACTGTCAGAGAATTACCTTCCATGGATCTTGAGACTGAAGCTCCAGCATTCCTTCCTCCACTATTGTTTTGTGTTTGAATTTAGATGTCTGCATCTTATGCAGAGCCTGTGCGACAGCATAGATGGCTGTGTAGATGCTGTAGCTGTGACCGGTCATGCTCATTTCAAAAACAGAGGTAGGAAGAGTCTCTAGCTTCTCCTCTCCAGTGCATGTCTCCTCGCCCACCACAGCTATGGCGGGATCAGGGAAGGAACAGTTAAAAGCCTCTTGCCAGAAATCCTTGATAAAGCCATCTTCTTTTTCCAAGAGGGGACTCCTGGTCTGCAGAAAGCTACGAAATCCCAAGACTTCCTTGGATCGAACGGCCAATGACAGAGCACCATGTAGGAAATCTACGCCCCAATTTCTCTGGAAGGACAGCGATGTGAAATCCATCTGAGCGGTCAGGATCCACACTTTACCTTTAGTCCCCATTGACATATGCGTATTGTCTGACACGATTGGGAACATGTTTAGAAGTATCATAGTCTCTATTTCACCCAGAACTACCACAACATTAACAGTGCTTCTCATTATGGCATGGTAGGTGTTGATCCCCTCTTGCACCATCTCGTTGATACCTTCGGAATAAGTAACCATTGGGGCTCTTGCTATGAAATCAAGGCAAATCCCCTTTTGGGCAAACATGGGGACTACGTTACGTATGAAGTGTTCTCTCCTGTCATGGTTCGTTATTGCCACCCCAATCCAAGTCCATCTGAAATGCAACAGTAATTGGAGAATGCCCTTGAACTGATCATCTGCACTTGGGACCATCTTGTAGGAGAAACACACCGGAGTCCCTGTATCTGTCACCGGAGGAGATCCATAGAACAGCTAAACAAATAGAAGAAAACGGTGAGACAAGACCATTAAAAAAAAATTAAAATGCAATACTTGTTTCCCAACATCCAGGATTTCAAGCTGGTTGGATAGCTTGGTGCTTTAGGTATCTGGCTGTAGAGCCAGAGGTAGGAAGTTTGATACTTGCAAGCAGAACCAGCCTATGTGGCCTTGGGCAAGCTGCACAGTCCCAGGACACCAGAATTCCAAAATGTCTTGATGACACATGACTATTATTACTACGCTAGGCTTTACTACTTGGTGCTGGCAGAAGGGAGCAGTTCAGTTTTGCTGCGTGAGCTGGGTTCTCTCCTGTTATCAAACTCATCGAATCTAGGTCAAAGTTTGTATTGAATTGGTTTTAAAAAAAACCCCAAAGATGTCCAGTTTCTGTAAGAGTGATGGAATTCCCAAGGAGTGGATGGATGGAGGTGATTATGCACATGTTTAAAACCTCTCAATCTCTGGTTAGTTGCAAGTGCATGACATTCTCTCATGGCTTGATTTCTATGATTCTGCCTTTTGTTTTTCTGAACATACGAACTGTCCTGTAACTCAAGTTACAGTTTGTAAGACTGTGGGCTGCCCCACTAAAACATTGCTCCTTCCTTATATTGTTAGTCATGCAAAAGAATACCCACGAAATAATTTTTTTGAAACGTGACGATTTGTCATTTTTTTTTCTTTATACGAATTTGATCTTACAGATCTATGCTAACAAAATGTCCCTCTCTATTCCCATCACAATATTTTCCATCTCCATACCACAACAAAGACGGAGCTATACAAATCATTGGTTAAACTCTCAGGCTTCAAGCAAACTCCATACCTGTGGAATCTTTTTTAAAAAATTAATATAACAAAATATAACAAAAACATAAATGAGAAATAAAATCACAGCTCAAATATACAGTGTAACCTACTAACTTTGGGAATATAATTGTATATATTTATGTTCCCCAGAATATATATACATATTCTCAACAATATGTTTCATCTTACTTTATATTGTGTGCCCCGTTTCTTTCAAAAGATATGATTCTTGTATTGGGGTATATCCTTTATGTTTTGTAAATACGTATTCTATGGAAGGATTCCAAATCCCAATAAAACTATTTTTCTCCAATAATCCTTTTCTAACTTTCAATTCACAAGTTACTTTATCGTTAACAAGGAGATTCCACATCTCATTATGCCATTCTTGCAACATCAATTGCTTCTTACTTTTCTGAGTCCTTGCAAATATCAATCTAGCTGCTGTTAACATAACAATTATTTCCATTTCCCCCTGATCTAATTGACATTTCCAAATATATTTAACAATCCTGACCTTGGGCATCTTTGTATATCTGTTCCCTAGAATTTCTTTAATCTCATTCAATATAATGGTCCGTGTCTTCTGTCTCTCTTCACATACCCACCACATAGGAGAGTATGTTGCCCATTCTTTTTTACATCTCCTACCTGTGGAATCTTGTAGATGCACAGGATGTTTGACATGTGGAGACAGATATCCAAATTAGATCCGCCAGTGACTGCTATTGGGTTGTTCTGCACGGCACACTTGTAATTAGGTACGAACCTGCCCTGTGCAGAGATAAGTTCCAAAGAGGCATCGTAGGTCCCACTTGGAGTGAAAAGGCTGTTGTATATCTGGAAACCCAGGGTAATATTGGGGAGAAGCTTGGGATTTCCATTTATCTCCTTTACAGCAAACACGAAGGCCAGGATATGCTGGTAAAGCTGAGTTATCACCCTGAAAAAAAGAGTTCATTCCTTCATCACATCTCATGTCCTGATTGGACAACCTGTCTCTTTCTTGCAATCACATTATCTTTACACAAAGTTTTTAAAAAGAAAAAGAAAAAATATATGAATATTGCGTCATTGCTTAGAATATCTAAAACGAAAAAGAAGAGAAGGAAAAGATATTGTTAGGAGCAAACATTGTTAGGTGTAGGAAGCAATTTGGCAAAGAAAAATGCAGAATACATTCTCCACTCATCCTCTGAAAACAATCCATGAGAGATGCAGTATATGTCTGGAAGAAGAAGCTATACATGTATTTTATAGTGCGTGTTTTCAAAAAAAGAGATATGCGTACAGATGGTCATCAAAGAAGTCAATACAGGGCCGCTGTTTGAAGGTTATTGAACTTGAGAATGTGTAGATCTGGGACATAATACCACCTATGATAACATCTCCTGACTGGTAATATTTATGAAGAATAGGAAGAGGATTGTTGAGGTTGCATTTAGCACTAGGGATCTTGCACACTGCCTGTGGTAAGAGCACCAGTACTCCGAATCCCATTATTTTGCAAGAAAAACATCCTTCAGCACTTGAATTATCCTCATCCCAGATCATTTTGCCAATGAGTTGAGTGTTGCTAAGATGCTCTAATTTGAATGCTCAAAAGTGGATCAAGTCTTCTTGTTAAAACTACCAAGGAGCAGATGGCCCCAATCTCCATCTCTCAATGACAGAAAAGATATTAATAGCACCCTTTTATCTCCTTTCCTAAGTTTGGTGGCGTATCCTGCACTTTTCTTCAGATCAGAAGATTAGAAGCAATCACAGTTAATTCGATAATAGTGGGGTTATTATTCATCAACTTACAATTAAAGGTTCTATGTGGCACTGCAGTAGGAAACATGTTGATCACATCATAATTCTCCTTATTGCAAAACTCAGGACAGAAAGGTCAAAAGTCCTCTGGGGAGAAAAAGTTTCCTTAGGAAGACCAACTATCAGGAAAGAGGCACTTGCTTGAAGAGTGTGAACCTCTTGCACATGACATAAACAAGAGGAAGTGAATGCTCTCTTTCAGATACAGTATTTTAAAGCCTGTTCGCAGATGTGATATTCCTGTCCACTGGCAATGCTCAGTGGTGTTGAGAGAGTTTCTAATCCAAAATGTCTGAGGGACCCATTCATATCATAGATATTGCAAAGATCTTTTCCCCCATCCCCATTTGAAGATATTATGCTCAGTGTGAGTAAAATGTTGACCCTATGCGTGATAAAATCTAGACCAAGCCCTTTGTGAATAGGAGGTATGGATCATTTGAAATTAGAGATGGGCACGATGGTGGTTCGTGATCGTTGGTGGCTAGCCATGAACCACAAGCCACCACAAACCAACCAGAAAACCAAACCAGTTTGCAAAGGAGGTGCCTATACCTGTTCCTGTCACAGTGGGGGTGGCGGCCGTGGATGCACATGCGCCCCTTGCTCGGCTGACAGGTGGGTGCCTGAGCAGAAGAAGCAGATCCAGCTCCTTGGAGGTCTGGTTCCTCCTGCTGCTTCTGCGCAGGTGCCCGCCTGTCAGCTGAGTGGCGGGCACCTGTGTCGAAGCAGCAGGCCTGGCTCTCAAGATGCTGGTAGTGGTGTTGGTGGCAGCTTCAAAACTCAGTAAGAAGGGGATGGGGCAGGGCGAGGGGTGGGCATCCTGTTTTGCCAAAGCCAAAAGAGACACAAGGGGGCGGGGTGGTTGTTGCTTCATTTCCTTTCAGCTAAATGTCATCCCAGAACAGACCCACAAACTGAATCATGAACCAGCCCAGTTTGTGTGTTTTTCTGGCTTGTGGTTCAATTCCTAACCATCTCTATTCGGAATAGAACCAAAAATGTATGGATGAATGCAAGAGGATACTTCGATTAAATAATTATCTTGGGATTTTGAAAATGATGATAGATAGATAGATAGATAGATAGATAGATAGATAGATAGATAGATAGATAGATAGATAGATAGATAGATAGATAGATAGATAGATAGATAGATAGATAGATAGATAGATAGATAGATAGATAGATAGATAGATAGATAGATAGATAGATAAGGAGCTCATAGATAGATAGATAGATAGATAGATAGATAGATAGATAGATAGATAGATAGATAGATAGATAGATAGATAGATAGATAGATAGATAGATAGATAGATAGATAAGGAGCTCATAGATAGATAGATAGATAGATAGATAGATAGATAGATAGATAGATAGATAGATAGATAGATAGATAGATAGATAGATAGATAGATAGATAGATAGATAGATAGATAGATAGATAGATAGATAGATAGATAAGGAGCTCATAGATAGATAGATAGATAGATAGATAGATAGATAGATAGATAGATAGATAGATAGATAGATAGATAGATAGATAGATAGATAGATAGATAGATAAGGAGCTCATAGATAGATAGATAGATAGATAGATAGATAGATAGATAGATAGATAGATAGATAGATAGATAGATAGATAGATAGATAGATAGATAAGGAGCTCATAGATAGATAGATAGATAGATAGATAGATAGATAGATAGATAGATAGATAGATAGATAGATAGATAGATAGATAGATAGATAGATAGATAGATAGATAGATATCCATTCTCGTCTATCTAGCATTTGTTAGGCCACATCTATGTGTACGTCTGGACTCCACACTCTAAGAAAGAAACAAACAAACTGAAGGAGATTCAGAGGAGGGCAACAAAGATGACCAGGGGCCTAGAAACCAAGCCATATGAGGACAGACAGGGATAACTAAGCATGTTTATTTGTCCCATTTATAGTTCACCTTTCTCCCAATAAGAGGACTCAAGGTAGCTTGCAGTGTTAAAAAATAAAATTAAAAACACAATAAAATTATTTATTTATTCATTTATCTATTCATTTATTGATTCATTTTTACCCCGCCCCTCTAGACAATGTCTACTCGTTATACATTAAAAATAACTCAACTATAGTAGTAACTAGAAGGGAGGGAGGGAGGAAGGTTAAGTAGACACACCCACAAAAAAACCCATAAAGTGAAAGAAACTGAAATCATGAACATTAACATGATTATCCCATATCTGAACTACTTTGTAGGATGTCTAGGCCAAAATAGGATGGCCAGATTTAATTCTGAAGTGGAAAGAAAGGAATACATATGCATTAGATATGAGCATGGATTGTTGGTTTGGCTCTTCAGGCACATAGCTGTTCCACAGCTGCCCTGGCTTCCTAGCCCCGCTTCATCCACTTCATTACTTTCTTAATTAGGGCAGGATCATCCTTTGTTAGTATCTTCATTTTTTTCTTTTTAGGTGTTCTCTGCTGTTCAGTTGAGGCCTCAACACTATGATGTAGCATTTGGGGGAAAAGATACAAATCAGTAAGGCGGCACTGGAGATCAAGATAGAGAATACTTCCAATGCTACAGTATACTTTCCCTTACTGCTCAGGTAGACTAGAAAACAAGACCCATGAGCACTACAGGTGAGCAACAGGCTGAAGGTGATGAACTTCGTTTCATTGAAACTATCAGGTAACCTCCGGGCTAGGAAAGCCACAGTGAAGTTGACAAGGGTGAGGAAAATCAAAAAGATAAAGACACAGTGAAACATTGTTTTCGATCCTGCATTACAGTGGAGTACAATTACTTTAAGCATTGAGTGCATGTCCAGATCTGGAAATGGGGGAGAGCTTGCCAGCCACGCAGAACAAAAAGTGGTTTCGATCAGCAGGCAGGAAAGGACAACAGAAATGGCCAGTCTTCTCCCCACCCATTTCCTCATCTTGGAGCCAGGTTTTGTGGCCTTGAAAGCCAGAATCACAATGATAGTCTTTGTTAAAATGCAGGAAACTGCCAGACAGAAAGCAATAGGAAAAATAATATGCCGCAGGGCACATGTTACTGTCTTGGGTTGTCCAATGAATATCAAAATACTGCTGAAAGACAGCATAAGGGAGAAGAGGAGGAGGTAGGTGAGGCTTCGGTTGTTGGCTTTGACGATGGGCGTGTCCTTGTACTTAACGAAGATTCCGAGAACCACAGCTGTGAGGACAGAAAAGGAGGAAGCGAGAATGGCCAAAGTGACCCCCAAGGGTTCTTCATAAGACAAGAAATTTATTTTCTTTGGAATGCAGAGGTTCTGCTCTTCGTTCGGGTAGTGGTCAGGTGGACATGGATAGCAAGCGTCCGTGTCTGGAAAGAGGGAAAAAAAGCTTGAGGTGTTATACATGGTAGCCCTAGTGCATTATTCTGAATTAACTCTACAAAGTACAGTATAAGTATTTATATACTAGAATTAATTGAAAAAAATATAAGAAGGGAAAGTAACCTCCTCATCTAATTACAATATTTGATGCTGAAGGAGAGTCAATGGGCAGCCCATATCATTGGTTAACTACAGCCATCACTCCTAGTGTCATCTCTTTCTGGATATTACAAATTGATAAACCTTCATATTTTCTGTTGAGTTCCTGAAAATATACTTGGTGTCTCTTGGCGAATGAGACTGAGCACGAGAGGACCTCTTGTAGGCCATCTTGACCACAGATATTGGTTCCATCACTATTCCGATTGCCCTTTGCTACGTAAAGTTTGACATCCTTTTTCCTGCTGGTAACACATGTGTGACATGGCATAGCCATATCAGGCCTTGCCCTCCCAGCCTGGAAATAAGGAGGCGAGACACAGTAGGTTGGGTTAAAAACTTTGGCCACAACTTTATTAACTATTTAAATTGCATCCTTCCAAAATACAGTGGTGCCTCGCTTAGCGAGGTTAATCCGTTCCGGATTAACCCTCGCTCAGCTAATCGATCGCTAAGTGAAACAAAAAAGTCCATAGGAACGTATTAAAACTGATTTAATACGTTCCTATGGACTTAAAACTCACCGTTGTGCAAGTTTCCTCCATTGCGGCGGCCATTTTGGATGCCTCGTTAGCGAGGCAAAACAGCGGTCGCCATTTTGTTTTAGCGGCGGCCATTTTGGAACCGCCGATCAGCTGTTCGCTATGCTTTGATCGCGTCCGCGCGATCATCGCATAGCGAAAAAAGCCCATAGGGGCCATCGCTGAGCGAACGCTCCAGCGATGGCCTGGGACCCTTCGTTATGCGGTTTCATCACATAGCGAAGCGTTCGCTATGCGAGGCACCACTGTACAAGGGGGCCCTACCATAGTGCAATATTATTTTATGTCCAGATAATATTAGATCTCCAGATGCTTCCTAGAGCAGGGCAAGCTCCTATTACTGAATCGTGCTGTCCACTGAACAGCACACCTTCAGTTGCTGAGTGAAATGGTACCCCCTAATCAGCTCATCCCACCGAGCCTCATGACCCTGAATGGGCATCTGGTAGGGAGGTCCTTTCCTATGAGACACCTCTCCTCTGAAAGCTGATAGGCTCGACCTGCCAGCGGGATGTCCTAATTTTTGGCACCCTGTGCCAACCATGAATTCACCCCTACATTTTTCATTGCACTACCCAAAGCTGTGACTGGTAACGACTTTAACTAAACAGTATTTACAAGGACATTTATAACGCCACACCCAGTAGTGGACAGACGGGCGAAAACGCACCAGCAACCATAGGCCAAAACAGGATGTAGGCCAAAAATTCCCATCTGGCTCCAGAGGCAACCAGCTAATCTCACTTTTAATCTAAGGGTGGGCAGGAGGGATTTCAGATTCAAACCAACAAAGAGGCTGAGCTGGAGAGATGGAGCCTTTGATGCTACTTTCCAAGCGGGAAGGCAAAGCATCCCCATCACAGCAGCGCAGCACCCTGGCGGAGCGGGCAATTTCCTGGCATTTTGAATCACGAACAGAGGAGCACAATATCCCACATTCATAAACTAAGGTTTTTTTTTTTTTTTAAAGACTTGAATTTGAATTCCCTGGCTTTTCTAGACAAACGTTTTGTATATATGCACTGCATACAACTTCTCTCACGTTGAATTACCCAGTGATAGAAGACATCCTGTATACATCTCTTCCTCGCTAGCCTGTGCCATACATGCTCAGTGTTATAAGAAATCATTGTTTCTCCCATTTGAAAGGCCTTTTCTGAAGACCAATATTTCAGCCTGGATTCTTTCCAAATAGAGAAAAGTGGGTGGCCCAACAATTCTCTTATCGGGCCTTTGGCTGTAGAATACATTTGTAAATTCTCTTTCAAGCTAAGCAAGACTGATCTGTTCCATTTGTGTGAGCCATTCTCAATCTAGGGTCATTTGGAGTTGCTTATTTCTGAATGGTGGGGGACAGATTTTTACTTCTAAAAAAGCACAACTTGGAAACCCATTGTGCCAGCTTACTAACACAGAGAAAGGGCAGGCTGTCTGCCATAATTGTGCCCAATTTGGTGCTGATCTGAGGCCAAGTTTAAAACTTATACTCTAATTCTTTGTTTGCACCACCTCATTTTTTTTTTAGAATTGCCTTACAGAAGATTGATTTGTTCAGCCACAATATCATAGCGGTACCCTCCTGCACCTATAATACCGGGATATTAAATGGACTCCACATGCTAAGATATCTGATTAATTACATTGTATATAACACACCCATTTCGCTGGAAATTTTGCCTTGTGGACATGGAATGCAATCATAGCAGCAAAATGGCTTTCCTTTTTTCTTGGCCTTTCTGGACCCCACATGGCACTGGGCATTACAAAGAGAAAAGGGTTGTGCCTGTCCATAAATAAAATATGAGAATATGTCATATTTTGCAGATTCATAGCTTTACAGCTCTGTTCCCCATTCAAGGTAGCCAACTGGAGCTAGAAGCCACCTTTCTGACCTCCTCATGCAATCCTTCCTCTACACCATCATCTAACCACCTGATCCATTACAGCCGTGGTCCTCAACCTTGGGCCTCCAGATGTTCTTGGGCTTCAACTCCCAGAAATCCTGGCCAAAAGAGGTGGTGGTGAAGGCTTCTGGGAGTTGTAGTCCAAGAACATCTGGAGGCCCAAGGTTGGGGACCATGGCATTACAGGAAGGATTATGATGGGCAGCTCAACAAACAAATGAAATAGAAAGAGGAGTCTCACTGAGGACAATATTCTCAGGACTTCTTTGGTAAGGAGGAGGAGGAACCTATATACCTGCATACCTGAGCAGGTATATACGTCTGCTACCTTATACCAAATATCCATCCTTGGGGATGGACGTCAAACAGACACATTTTTATTCCCAGTGGGGTGTAGTGGATATAGTGATGGACTAGGACTCCAGAGAACAGGATTTGAATCCGTACTCAGCTTTCTAATAAGTAATTACACAGAGAGACCAAACTTTAAGGATAGCTTCAAAGTTCACTGGGTGAAGATTTGATGCAGGCAATGATTGCAGTGGGTGTCACCTACGTTACGTAGAAAAGAGATCTGTTTCCTAGGTGCCTCTATCAGTACACAAAATACATGGATGCCAGGAAGGCTATGGTCTGCTGGTTCTCACCCACTCTGATGGTCACTTACTGAACAGAATATGTGAACACAAAGGTGGAGATAAGAAACTATATCCTTATCATTAGGACCCTTTCATTTTCAGGTTCCAGTATGCACAGATTATCTACACACATTCAAAAGAGTTAAAACTATTCATCAGGTTTCAACATTATAGGCATACTTTGGATTATCAATGTTGCGAGCCTCCTACCTTTGATTCTTTTGGTGTCTTCCTCTTCTCTTTCCTGAAGATAGCTAGGGACAGAGCTCATTTCATTGAATCCTTCCCTTGCTAAGCAGTGGTCGAAATGACTCCCAAGTTCTACTCCCAAAATGTCTCTGGACCCTACCTGGTTAAACCTGCTTGGCCACAGAATAGCACCTTCAGAAATAGTGAACTTTTCGCCTTCGGAAGCCGTGGGGTCTATCTCTCCGACTCTCACTCTAAGAAAAGATTGGTTTGAAAATGTGACCCAGTTGATGATGTCAACTCCAGTTTTCAACTCTCTGTTTTGATTGAAAGAAACCTCCTGCCCAACCGTGTTATTAAATGAGAGACCCTTCAGCAAATGGTGGAGCTGGATTGGAACATCAAAAGACAGCAATATATTGTGATTTATAGAAGAATATTTGCTTGAGAAATATGGAAGTTGGAAGCATCCCATGGACCAAAGAATATAGACCAAGTCCCCACTTTCTCTCATCTGAAACCACCAAGCCTCCCAGTCTTGCTCTCAGAAGCTAACCTGAAAGAATACAGTGGTGCCCCGCTTGACGAGGATAATCCGTTCCAGGAAAATTGCTGTTAAGCGAAATCATCGTCAAGTGAAAAAAAAATCCATTGGAATGCATTGAAAACCGGTTAATTCATTCCAATGGGGAAATACCTCATTGTCCAGCAAAAATCGCCCATAGAGAACTGACGATCAGCTGTTTAAAGTCGCTGTCTTCTGAAGCAGGGATCCGGAAAACAGCCATTTTGTGAAGGGAGGGAAGCCATTTTGCGAAGGGAAGCCATATTGCGGAGCCGGGAAAAACATTGTTTTGTGAACAAACGGTTCACGAAGCAGGGACCTAATCAACGCAAAGCGGATTTCCCGCATAGGAACCATCATTTTGTGATCGCACTAGCGATTGCAAAAAAGTCATCGTCAAGCAATTTTGACGTCATGCAGGGTAAGCGTCTAGCAAGGCACCACTGTACTATGAATTTAAAAAAACATTTAATGATAATAATCAAATATGGGTCTGAATCTCACCACTAGACTCCAACAGAGCAAACACAATAACTTTGAGATTTTTTTATTCCATTGAGTCTGAGTTGGATAACTGCGATTGTCACATTGGTTGCTAATAGGTGGTGGGAACTGGGGTGGGGAAAGCCTTTCAATCAGAGGAGTATGATACCCTTACACACTTCTTTTATCTCTTTCTCGACAGAAAAATAACGGTCTGAAGCAGGAATGGGGACGTGAGTCATGGAACCTGCTGTCAAGTTGGACTTAAATGGCATTGGTGTCTCAACTTGTTCCACCCCATGACTTGGACTTGACTGGTGAATCAGAACCCACCCACTCCTCCCTTTTATTCTGGGGAGGAAAGGCTTATTTTTAATGGAGACACAGAATTGGGGCTTGGGACTCAGGATTTGGTACCAAAGACATGCTAACCTCCCCGGTCTGAAGGGAGTGAGGCTGTGGCCCCAAGGTGGCATTTCATGTGAGTTGGAATCCTGATTTTGGTGGCATTTGGGTAACGTTACCTGAGCATAACAGCTTGCTCATCATTAGAAAAATGGCTGGGAGTGTTTAGAAAGGCCTTTGATTCCCTTTATGCTCCCACAAACAAAGGAAATGCTCCTAAATTTGATGCAGAAAAGGAAATCTGTTTCCCAGGTAGGAGAATTACCTCCCACGGCTCTTGAGACAGAAGGTCCAGCATTCCTTCCTCCGCTATTGTTTTGTGTTTGAATTTAGATGTCTGCATCTTATGCAGAGCCTGTGCGACAGCATAGATGGCTGTGTAGATGCTGTAGCTGTGACCGGTCATGCTCATTTCAAAAACAGAGGTAGGAAGAGTCTCTAGCTTCTCCTCTCCAGTGCATGTCTCCTCGCCCACCACAGCTATGGTGGGATCAGGGAAAGAACAGTTAAAAGCCTCTTGCCAGAAATCCTTGATAAAGCCATCTTCTTTTTCCAAGAGGGGACTCCTGGTCTGCAGAAAGCTACGAAATCCCAAGACTTCCTTGGATTGAATGGCCAACGACAGAGCACCATGGAGGAAATCTACACCCCAATTTCTCTGGAAGGAGAGCGATGTGAAATCCATCTGAGTGGTGAGGATCCAGACTTTACCTTTGGTCTCCATTGATATATGCTCATATCTTGAGAACATATGAAACATATTTAAAAGTATCATGGTCTCAATTTCACCCACAACTACCACAACATTCGTTGTGCTTTCCATGATGACACGGTGTGTGTCAATCCCCCATTCCACCGTCTCGGCAATGTCATGGGAGAAAGAAATTGTTGGGAATCTTTCTAGGAAATCAAAGCAGATACCTTCTTGAGCATACATGGGGACAATGTTCTGTAGAAATGTCTCTGCATTGTCATCATTGACGGTCACCACTCCAATCCAAGTCCATCTGAAATGAAGCAGCAACTGAAGAATGCCCTTAAACTCATGGTCTGCATTGGGGAACATCTGGTAGGAGAAAACAACTTGAGCCCTTGAATCTGTTGGAATGGTGCCATAGATTAGCTAAAAACACATTAACAAATATGAATGGAGGGACAGAGGCAACTTTGAGAACTGAAACGTTTCTAACTGCTCTTCATTTCAAACAATAATTAAGCAATATCTTTTCCATAATAAGAAGAATAGTTTATTACAGTCAGTGACCAGGAAGATAAAAACACATTATTTAGATAAAGTCACATAACATCAAAAACATGTTACCATCAATGCACCCTCTTCTTCTTTTATGACATTAAATTTAAAAAGAAGTTCTAAGTTAGCCAACGGCATTTAAGGATATAAAAGCATTCAAAACATCACAACAGTCACATGATATAAGATGAAATTAAGAGAAACATATAACCATCAATATGCCTACCTAGGAAATTTAAACAAGGAATCTCTAATGAGGGCAGAGGCACTCGGAGTATTTTATCCAAAATTACAATGCTAAGATCTTAGCAAGACATTACAGTTGTGCTTCTTCATTTTGGCCAAGTCTTTCCTTTGCTCCCCTCCTTCCTTAGCCCTTCTTCATTCCTCACTTCTCCCTTTTCCTCGTCGTTGTTGCGACTTGACAGACCTCCATCTTTGCTGCTGCATGCTACGAGTCTATGTGAGTAATGTCCTCTCTGAAAACACACTGGTCCTGTAGAGTTACTCTTGTTTTAGCAAAGATGGAGACTGGGCAAACAGTCACAACAATGGACAGCAACCAGAACTTGGATGTGGATGTGGAATGAAAGTGGGACTGGAATTTTGTACCTAGAAAGCTGTAGACTGGTGCTTTTTCAAGACTTACTAAATCAGGCTTTCTGGTTGGTCCCAGTAGGAGGGAGCAATTTAGCGTAGCTGCAGGAACAGAGTTTCCTACTATACTCTAACAAGGAAAAGGATATGAGAATGATTCCTTAAACTCCTATGCCCGTTCACACTTCATACCTGTGGAATCTTGTAAATGCACAGGATGGTCGCCATGTGGAGACAGATTTCTGAGTTGGGCCCTGCAATGACTGCCATTGGGCTGTTCTGCACGGCGCACCTGTAATTAGGAACGAACCTGCCCTGTGCAGAGATGAGTTCCAAAGAGGCATCGTAGCTCCCACTTGGAGTGAAAAGGCTGTTGTAAATCTGGAACCCTAGGGTAATGTTGGGGAGAAGCCTGGGATTTCCATTTATCTCCTTTACAGCAAACACGAAGGCCAGGATATGCTGGTAAAGATGAGTCATGCTCCTGAAAATAGAGTTCATTGCTACATTACACAATTAAGCTTTCTTTTACAAATTAAGGCATGAAATACTGGAACCTTCCTTGGTGTATCTAAAAGGAAAAGAAGTGGAAGAGGAAGCGGAGGTATTTTTAGGAGTAGGATGGAGTTTGGTAAAGAAAGATGTACAATGCATTCATCAATCATACTCTGAAAAGAATACCAGTCCATGGAAGATGTATATCTGCAAAAATTATGTACATATTTTTGCAGCAAATTGCAAAAATGCATTTTTTAAATTGCATGTTTAAAAAAAGATGCGTACAGGATATCGTCAAAGAGGCCATCAGAGGGACGTTGCTCAAAGTTTATCAGTTTTGAAAATATGTAGATTTGAGACATAATACCGCCTATGTTGAGATCTCCTGATTGGTAGTATTTATGTAGAATTGGAGGAGGTTCATTGATGTTGCATTTAATATTAGGAATCTTGCATGCTGCCTGGACCAGAAGTACCAATATTCCAAATCCCATTATTTCACACAAAATGAACCACTTGCTACACCGATTCACCTCTCCCCATATCATTGGTGAATAAGTTGTGTGCTGATAGCACACTTGAATTGAAATGGTCGCAGTGCCGGTTAACCTATGGCTCAGATGCTACAAGAAGAAGAGTGAGGGATCTTGCTGCCTCTGATTCAGAAATATAGGATTATAATAGCATGTTTCTATCTTGTGACTTGTTTTGCTGGTGTGTCCTTTTGTTTCTGTGGGATTTGAGAAACTAGCTATATCACAGCTAATTTGATAATTGTAGGGGAAGTACTCGATTGCTCGAAATTATGGATTCTATGTGATATTGCAGAAGAAAACATGTTTATCGCATCTCAGACTGAGTCTTCCTTTCTGGGACAGCCAGGGACAGAGGGGGGGAGAGGGGTCCATTTAGGGGATGGAGCTTTGGAAAACAAACTACCGGAAAAGAATTTGTTTCAAAGGTGTGGTTCTGGACCACATGGTGTAAATGAAGAAATGGAACTATTAGGCTTCTAGATGTTTTATAATCCTTTGCCAGTGGTCATACTCATTGATAGGGCTTCTACTCCAGGATATATGATAGAACAGTAATTCTGTACTTGTAGCATAAAGATTGCAATCATTTTACAGTGGGCCCTCGACTTACAGACGGCTCAACTTACAGACTTTTCGAGTCACAGACTTCTCTGGCCGCAAAATTTAGGTTCGACTTGCAACCAGAGAATCGACCTACAGACCAGAAAAAAACAAAAATGGAACAAAAATGGAACAAAAACGGCCAGTTACGGATTAATTGGTTTTCAATGCATTGTAGATCAATGGAGACTTGACCTACAGACTTTTCAACCTGCAGCCACCGTTCCAATACGGATTAATTCCGTAAGTAGAGGATCCACTGTATCTCCCATTCAAGTTTAAAACTGTTATGCTCATTGAAAATGAGATAACCAGAAATGACACTGGGCCATTTGCAGGTATAATTGAAGGGAAGAGTTATTTAAGTTTAAACAAAGAACACAGAGAAAAGAATGCCTTTTGTTAATTCAAAAAGGATCAAACATTTTCATGTAGAAAATCGGCAACATTTCATGAAGAAAAATGAGAACAGTCACAGAATCATACCCTGTTGTTCCATACAGGAATCTTCCCATGCAAATCAGTCTATGATTTCATTTTCACTAAAACTGTTTGACTAATAGAGTCCCAAACAAACTAAATACACTTTTTTAAAAATGAAACCTGTGGCATACAAAATCAAGGCCTACGAAATGAGTGATTGCTTGAAGTATTGTCTAGCACCAACTAAAGCTCTCTCCAGCTCTGACTCAATTGTTGTTTAGTCATTTAGTCATGTCTGACTCTTCGTGACCCCATGGACCTGAACACGCCAGGCCCTCCTGTCTTCCACTGCCTCCCGGAGTTGTGTCAGATTCATGTTGGTCGCTTTGATGACACTGTCCATCCATCTCGTCCTCTGTCGTCCCCTTCTCCTCTTGCCTTCACACTTTTCCTTGATTCTAATAAGCAGACCCAAAAGTCCCGAATGATATCTCAACAAAGCTGGCAAATCAAAAACATGATTAGAACAGATTCAGCACAAACATGTGAAGGGGTCGGCCCTATAGGTCCAAACAGGTGAGTTCAGCAGAACCTCCTCCTAAAAATCCAGATGGGAGACCCTGGAGAGGTTCAATAGAGAGGCTAGTTAGGAGACGGATGAGTTAGTGAGAGAGAAATTCTTCTCTTTTCAAAGGGAAGGGGCTCAGGAACCAATATTTTGGGGAAGAGACTGAGGGGAGGAAACAGTCCTTCTCTCAAGGTCCAGTGGCTTTTTGTTCTATTGACACCCCTAAAGTTTCCCTGAAGTTTGACTTCTTTCTCTTCTTTCCCAGTTGCTAACCACAAGGTGGTTCTTCATTGGTGAACATATTGGGGTCAAAACCTATGGAAACCATTCTCTATTGTTTTTAGGGGGTGACATAATCATAGGCACTGTATCTCTGTATAAGGAACATCCCAGGCTCATGGGGTAACAACTTTTCCAGGGGTCTATCATGCATCATGTACAGTATCTATCTCCATACTGGCCCATTGTTTTGGGCTCAAAGTAGCTGTGTCAGCATCATGAAGTTGTTCCCAGCATCCCATTTTCCAGGCAACTAACATTTCTTGCCTTATATGGGAGCCAGACCTCTATCTGAGCCTTCTTCCTACCCTTTCTTCTAGCTTGTTCTCCTTTTGAGCCTCCTGTTCCTGACATATAGGTGTCTTCAGGATAGGACCTGAGTATATCTCAACATGACTAAAATACTGACCCAGATTAAATCTGGAACAAGCCTTTTATTATCACTGTACAAGAGTGCAGTGATGTTAATGTGCAACACAGCAAAACAACCTTCTAGATGGCAATTCTAAAAATGGGGGCACCCCATACAAAAAAATTAGAACTTTGAAAATGGACTCTGTTTCAGCACCAGATTTTGTGCATATATAACAGACAGTCTGCTCTTGCTCTATATAGGATTTGGGGGTGCTTCAGCAAAGAGTTTTTGAAGTTGTGATTTTTAAAAAAGTAAAACACTTTCCCCATGCAGAAACAAGTGACCTGAAACATCCACACAACAAATAAATTGGGGAAAAAAAACCAATCTTCTTATCCTGAAAGAGAATGGTTGGCCCTACCCACTTTTTAAAAAATTTGGAATGAATCCAGTCTTCGGGGACTAAAATATTATTCTTCAAAAAAGATATTTCTTGTGAAGCAACTAGAATGGCCATCAGTCAATGGGTGATATAAAAATTTAAGAGAGGGAGGGAGGGAGGGAGGGAGAGGAAGGAAGGAAGGAAGGAAGGAAGGAAGGAAGGAAGGAAGGAAGGAAGGAAGGAAGGAAGGAAGGAAGGAAGGAAGGAAGGAAGGAAGGAAGGAAGGAAGGAAGGAAGGAAGGAAGGAAAAACTGAGTTTTCTTGTAAACTGAGCATGCATGGAACAAGCTAAGCAAGAGCATTCCAAAGTAGATACATTGCTGCACCTTCCTGCCTAGAGCAAGGAGACGTTTCAAGAGCAATATCAAAGGCCAACCTGAATAGTGAGAACACTAGTGTCAGGAGTCAAGAGAGTCTAAAAGATTCCCTCTTCTGCTCACTACAATCCACACTTGTTGAAATACAGCCCAGACAATTGCATTGTGTTTCAGGGAGTAGTGGTTTACAGAGGTAAAAAGGGAGTCAGCTTCTGGGATTTTCTCCTCCATGATGTCATTTTCTGAATGGTTGTGAGCACAAGAGGGTGTCCTGTAGACCATCTAGACTGCTGTCATTCGTGTTCTCAACATTCAGGCTGCTCTTTGCTGTGTAAAACCTGGCATCTTTTTTTCCTGCTTGCAACATTGGCATGATATTGAGAATCAATATTTGGCCGTTTCCTTGGATTTTGGATCACAGACATAGAAGCACAATATCCCACATTCTTCAACTAGAGGGTGTTTTTTTTTTTTTTTTTTTTGAGGAATTGAATAAAAAATTACACAGATGTCATTAGATATTTATATCCTGTTTCTCCGAAAATAAGACCTAACCTGAAAATAAACCTTAGTATGATTTTTCAAGATGCTCGTAATATAAGTCCTACCCCAAAAATAAACCTTAGGTAAGTGAAACCCCACCCTCCACCATTTTGCAGCAACCAGAAGAAGACAACATGACTGTATTTGAGTAAATGTAGATTGTTGTACATGGAAAAAAAAAAATAAAGCATCCCCTGAAAATAAGCTCTACTGCATTTTTGGATGAAAATTAATATAAGACCCTGTCTTATTTTTGGGGAAACACAGTAGTATGGACATAGCATACAGACACACGTTTGCATTTGGGGGAAGAAAGAAGGGAAGGAATGTTCATTCTCTCCTCAGATTATCATGTTGGACAAAGTCATAGAATCATAGAAGAGTGAAGTTGGAAGGGGCCTACAAGGCCATCAAGACCAACCCCCTACTCAGTGCAAGAATACAATCAAAGCATATCTGCCAGGTGATAATCTAACTTTTTCTTGAATGCCTCCAGTCTTGGAGCACTCACCAACTCCCGAGGTAACTGGCTCCACTGTCGTACTGCTCTAACGGTTAGGAAGTTTTTCCTGATATTCAACCCAAATCTGGCTTCCTTTAACGTGAGCCCATTGTTGCGTGTCCTGCATGCAAAGTCCTTTAAGAAAGAACCAATTCTTTGAAGGAATTGATGATATAACTCTACTCCTCCTCCTAAAACTCTTTAAAATTATCTACATATTAGAGAAGTGAGAAGTTATATTAAGGAAGCATGTCCATCTAATCAGATCTTGAAAGCTGAGTTTAGAATCATTGCATTTTTGGTAGTTATTTGAGATTTAACACATTTTAATGAGTTTTCTCAGTGGTGGTTTCACATCCTTTATTAGGTTCAGCAGTTCTCTTAGCAGTTGGATGAGTGCTGCTGTTCTGGTACCTTGGACAAGGAAGTCTTCTACATCTCCTTCTGTCAGGCAGAGCTTATTCCCTCCCTGAAGACTGGCACACCTTGATCAAGAACCAGGATATTCTGGTAGTGACCGACAAATGTTCACGACTACTCTTTGTCTGTAGCAAAGTGTGCGTGTCTTGGAGAGTTGCATTTCGCTAGAAATGGGCCATCACATTTTTTTCATAGCTCGTAACAGTTCTCATAAGGAAAGAATGCAAGATAAATGCCCTCATGCAATGAGAATGGGCCAGTTCCTAAGGATTTTCAGGGCTAGACATTCTCATAAAATGCTTATACCCCTTGTAACACTGTTCAATGAAACATTTATCAGCCTATTTGACAAAAAACCCAACAACAATATAGAGGAGGGCCAGAATCTCTTCTCAATCATCCCAGAGGATATGACACATAATAACATGCTGAAGCTATAGGAAGCTAGATCTAGGCTGAAAATCAGAGGGGAGGGGGAAACCCTCTTAACTGTTAGAGCAGTACGACAATGGAACCATTTACCGCAGTAGGTGGTGAGCACTCCAACACTTGAGGCATTCAAGAGACAATTGGACAACGATCTGCTTTGATTTGGAGTCCTGCATTGTGCAGGGGGTTGTACTTGATGGTCTCATAGGCCCCTTCCAACTCCATGATTCTATGTTTCTATGATTCCTGCTGTGTGTAGGCCTTCCATACAATCAAATGCCCTTGAAAATGTGGGTTCTTCCTCATTTGCAGAAGCTACATACTAACAGGAACCTCTCCTCTTTGATATGTTGTTGCACACATGGAGAAAGCAAGCGTGGGGGCAAAATGTTCCCCACCTACAATTTTAATAATAATGTCCAGCCCTAAAATAGGGCTTCAGCCTACTTACAAGAGTATAGCTTTAGGACAGTGGTCCCCAACCTTGGGCCTCCAGATGTTCTTGGACTACAATTCCCAGAAGCTGTCACCACCACCTCTGCTGGCCAGGATTTCTGGGAGTTGAAGTCCAAGAACATCTGGAGGCCCAAGGTTGGGGACTACTGCTTTAGGAGACACAGAAAGGTTTAGATGAGGCTTAAAGCAACACAGTAATAAAGTAAATGCAGTGGATCTTTTCTGATTCCAGACACTCCAAGCAACTTATATGGATATGGACATGAAAGTCCAAGTCAAATTGAGAGGATAAGCTGGGAACAGGCACAATGGTAGTTGTGGTAGTTATTGTTTTTACATTCCACAACATAATTCTTGACCATGATATCATGGGTTAAGACATCAGCAATCATTTTCTGTTTCCTAGCTTAATGGTGTGTGATCCAAAAGGACACACCTTAACTCGGGTCTTTAAAGAGTAGAGATATTAACTGAATATTGGTAAAGCCTGTCTGAATGGACATGGTGGCACTGTGGGCTAAACCGCAGAAGCCTTTGTTTGCTGCAGGGTCAGAAGACCAGCCGTCGTAAGATCGAATCCACGTGACGGAGTGAGCTCCCATCGCTTTGTCCCAGCTCCTCGCCAACCTAGTGGTTCGAAAGCATGCAAATGCAAGTAGATAAATAGGTACCACTTCGGTAGGAAGGCAAACAGCATTCCGTGTCTAGTCATGCTGGCCACGTGACAATGGAAAGTGTCTTTGGACAAACGCTGGCTCTACGGCTTGGAAACGGGGATGAGCACCGCCCCCTAGAGTCAAACACGACTGACTAAAATGTCAAGGGGAACCTTTATCTTTACCTTTAAAGCCTGTCTAAATTGCTGTGGGTTTCTTAATTGATGATTTTACTACATAGTGGTCAAAATCCTGTTGCTTCACATAGTAAATCACAAGAACAGGCCCACTGACTCCATGGGGTGAGTCAACTCCTCCATAATTTCCATTGATTGAAATGGGTCTACTTTAACATTGGCCTACTGTGGTAAAGTAAGTTGCAGTTAGAGTAGGTCTATTTGAATCAATGGAACGTATGGAGGGGTTGAAACACCAAACCCACATAGATTCAAAAAGCTTCCTGTAGTGTGATTTACTAGACTTACCAACAGGATTTTGACCGCTGAATGATTATTTTGCACAAACAATTTTTGCAGCAATTCTGCTAATTTAGACCTTTCAGTTCTCCAGTAGGTGAACTGATGTAACCTATGAATACATACTTTTACAAAAAGAAAATAGAAGGAAGGAAGTCAAGCAGGCAGGGAGGGAGGGAGGAAGGAAGGAAGAAAGAAAGAAAGAAAGAAAGAAAGAAAGAAAGAAAGAAAGAAAGAAAGAAAGAAAGAAAGAAAGAAAGAAAGAAAGAAAGAAAGAAAGAAAGAAAGAAAGAAAGAAAGAAAGAAAGAAAGAAAGAAAGAAAGAAAGAAAGAAAGAAACCCATTTTTGTGGTTGCTCTTCTTTAATAATCCATCATTTTTTCTGAGAACTTTTCCTTAGTTTCATCCATAGCAACTATCTAAACAAAAGCAGAGCACTATGAAGGCACAAAGCAAATCCCACAGTCCCCATCAGGGTGGTATAATCATGAACTGTAATAAAGAGACAAATGTTTGTGTCTCTTGGTATCTCTTGAAAAAAAAAATACTATATTTTTCCTGAGATGTCATAAAAATGTTTCTTCTTCTTCTTCAATCTTTCATGGGAATTCTGATCTTGTGTAAGTCTTCATCTCCATTATAATTAGGAGTTTAACCATCTTGACTTCAACTTCACCTGTAAGTCCCTGAGGACTATCAGCACATGGACAAATACTAGCTGGAGGAAGTTATTAATATCTGTTTCTTTCTTTCAAGTTTGACCTGGAGATCCTCGGGGGGCTATGCTGTGTCTCTCTGCTGAGTTTGACTGATAATATCCGGCATCCTTTGTCAGCCACACAGCAGCTGAGGGTGTGTGGCCATTTCAATCGGGCTGTGGTAACCCAGCAGGAGATAATGTGGCGGCAGGTGAACTGGTTTGTAAATGGAACTCTTCCATTGAAAATAATGTTATTTGCTCCATTATTATTATTGCCTTGGCCTGAGGTGACGTGCCAGATTCCTATTGCAAAATGTACCACCAGTGACCCTCTTCCTATTCTTCACAAGCATCATCAGTCAGGAGACGTCATCATCGGTGCCATTATGTCTCAGATCTATGTATTCTCTGCTTTGGCGACCTTCAACAATCGTCCCTCTCCTGAACTCTTTGATGACACAGTGTATGTTGTTTTTCATGAAGCACAGAGAAAGCCACCCATCTTTCCTTTGTTCAAGGGCTGAGTCATAAAGGAGTGTGAGTTCCACTGAATAGTTGGAGATTGACTAGCATTCTCTATTGCATCTTTGAGTGCATGATGAATCTTACAGCTATGTATGTGGTAGGCTTCTCGGTTGTTGTTTTTTCTTTAGAGTAATACCAGCCCTGTATCTTACATCCCAAGTATTCTTCCATTACCAGGTTGATTGTTTCAAATTTCCTAATGATAAAGAGCACAGGTTTGGTGGAGGTGGTTAAATCAATCCCTGTTATAGTCTTAAGAACATGAATTTGATATTTCTTCACTCATCTAAATTAACACTTGGGCATTGATGACATACAAAAAGAAAAAGAAGAACTGAAAGTATTTATTTTATTTTATTTATTTATTGGAATTTTACCCCACCCCTCTAGATCATGTCTACTTGGGGCAGCTTACAAAATAAAAGGGCACAGTATAAAAAGATAAATAAAATTATACAAAATTTCGATTACAATTTCAGTTAGAACAATTAATTTAAAGACTAGATTACCAAGATGGAATAGCATAAGAGGGAAAAAAATAAGAGAGATTTAGTTGACTGGAGGGAAGCCCTGCTTGAATAGCCATGTTTTTAACTGGCTTTTAAAAACACCCAGCGAGTAACTGACCGTGGGCCAAAATTTGATATTGTGAATGATAGATGTGTCTATCTGTCTTGAATGCCGAAACCTCTTTTGTAAATCAAAGATAACAGGAACACTCCAAACCTGGAAAGAAATGTGATTATGTCTGGAACACATTTGGGAGAAGCGTTTAGAAACAATCTTCTGCTGAGCAGTATCTTTTCAAACAGGTTTGGGAAGATAACAGTCACTGAGTGATTACATTATTTCTTCAGACTTCTGTGGTTTGGGGTTGGTATGTATAATAGATTGGAATGTGGCACATTATTCTCAGTTAAATGCACGATGATATAGCATGTCCCTCTAATTCTAGATTCATGGTTCAAATCTACCAGCATGTCCTGTCCTTGGCTTTCGCTGTCCAGGAGATCAACAAAAACACACAGATAGTACCCAACATCACCCTCGGCTTCCACATCTATAACAGCTATTTCATTCCAAGTTGGACGTATCATGCCTCATTGGAAATGTTGTCTGCAAAGGGCAAATTCATGCCCAATTACAATTGTGATACTGAGAACAATCTCATGGCAGTCATTGGAGGACCTAACCCTCAAGTCATTCTCAACATGGCAAACATCCTGTGGCCTTTTAAGCTTCCACAGGTAAGGCAAAGCAAAGCGTGCTGCTTATATACTGCTGGATGAATTAATATATATATTTTATTTATTTAAAATATTTTTAACCCAGCCTTTCTTTGTAAAAAGGACCCAAGGCAGCTTACATCATAAAGACAATATATAGAACTAAACATACTAAGTATACAAGTACTTAAAAGGATCAAACAAATACCCCTCTAAAAACAGTGAACAAAACAACCACCAGAAACACATTCACAGCTATAAGGTACAACCATTCATTTAAAAACTCCACTCAGGCAGTTTGTCATGTAGGGAAAGCTTGCCTGAAGAGAAAGGTATTTGCCTGCTTGCGGAAAGAAAAGAAAGATGGGGCCAGGCTGGATTCCTGTGGGAGGGAGTTCCAGAGTCTGGAAGCAGCAACAGAAAAGGCCCTCTCCTGTGTCCCCACCAAATGTAGTGAGATCACGGTTATGAGCATCTTTCTATTGCCTTGCATTAATTTGAACTTTGATGTCAATGTTTTATCTAAGAAAAAAGTGATGTAATATGGTTTTAAATATTTCTTAATGTGGAATTTATTGATGGGTTATCCTTCAGAGAAAGGGGAGACAAGAGCAAATACCGCATTTTTCCGTGTATATCCCCATGTATAAGACACCCCCCCCCCCCACTTTTTCAATCCAAAATTAAGAAATCTAAGTGGGGCTTAGCAAGTGTATGGGAAAAGGGATCAAAGCACTGCAGGATCACTTTGATGCCTGCTTTCCCCTCCACTTGTTTTTGTTCTCTCCTCAGCTTACTTCCATGTACTGTATAAGACGACCCTCAATTTTTAGTCTAAAGATTTTAGACAAAAGTATAGTCTTATACATGGAAAAATACAGTATATTTCACCAAAATTCAGCCTGACATTCTCTCCTTGTGACCAAAGAAATTAAGCAAATTAATTCAACTTCAGTTATCCCGATCTCTATCTTATAGAAGTGCCATTATCATTGGTAGAAGAAGCAATCAATGCTCCACTTTGTGGTTTTATGTTGTCTTTCGGTTTTAGCGTCATTTGAATAGCTAGCTAATGAGTTAAATACACTCAAACACACAGAAACGTTTGCTTCTCAGTTAAATATATGAATAGAAAAAAATAATTGAATTTATGAATAAATTACTATTGCATATATGGCTGCTGAAGGGCTTAGTAGAGTCCCTGTTGCATTAGGATAATGGGGACATGAATAATGCAGAATCATGACAATGAACGCTATGCTGCTTTCAGTGCGCAAAGAGACTGGTGCAATTCTGCTTACATATATCAATTGTGTTCACTCAGATGTGTATGGGCAATCATTATATGACTCTGTCTATATGCATAGAATTGCAGAATATACCTCTTGTTCTGGAATTCCAGGACATTCTCTGAAACTACAGTTCATTAGGAATGGACTTGAAATGTTCTTTGGCTACCAGACATTGGAAGTGTAGGTGATCACGGAACAAAAGGAAGGCTAAACGCCTTAGAGAAAGTACAAAGGAGAGTCAACCACAGATGTCCAAGCCAGCGGAACCTCAAGGCAATGCTCTGAGAACTCTTTTTATTAGCAAGATTACATAGTATGTCGTGAGAATTCGGATAGGATACTATTATTTATTTATTTACAATATTTTTTAGCTGCTCCATTACCAGTGGTCTCTGGGTTACGATTAGGTACTAGTTACCTAATCGTAACAAGGATTGGCTGAAGAAACTCTTTGATCTTATGCTCTAGGTAAAGGTAAAGGTTCCCCTTGACATTTAGTCCAGTCCTGTCTGACTCTAGGGGATGGTGCTCATCCCCGTTTCCAAGCCGTAGAGCCAGCGTTTGTCCATAGACCGTTTCCGTGGTCACGTGGCCAGCGCGACTGGATACGTAACACCATTACTTTCCCATCGAGGTGGTACCTATTTATCTACTTGTATTTACATGCTTTGAACTGTTAGGTTGGCAGGAGCTGGGACAAAGCGATGGGAGCTCACTCGGTCGCGTGGATTCGATCTTACGACTGCAGGTCGTCTGACCTTGCAGCACAGAGGCTTCTGCGGTTTAACCCACTGTGCCACCACATCCCTTATGCTCTAGTTCTAAGCAAAAGGGCAGAATGAAGGGTTGCCCTGCCCGTTTGCAGCTAATCCTTCCTGTTGAGGAGTGTGTGCACATCACTGAAACAGAATGAAGCTACAACCGTTAAGCAGAGGTTTCCCACATTGAAGATGTGTTTTTTTTAAAAAATGGAATTCTCTCTTTCCATGTCCTCCTTTCCTTTTACTGTGTTCAGCTCATATATGGCTCTGCTCCACTGGTCACTGAAAATCCCCAGGCTGCTTTCTATCACCAGATGTTCCCAAATGGACACCATCAGTATCAAGGTATTCTTCAACTCCTGCTGCATTTTGGATGGACGTGGATTGGGGTGGCAACAATGAATGACGACAATGGAGAGAGGTTCATCCATGAAATACTCCCCAAATTTGCCCAGGAAGGTATCTGCTTGGATTTCATAGAAAGATGCCCAGTAATTACATATTCAAACGACGTTGGTAAAATGATAGAAGAGGGGATAAAAACTTGCCGTGTGATTATGAGCAGCACTGTTAATGTGGTGATACTTCATGGTGAAATTGATGCCATGATACTTTTGAGATCCTTTCCTGATTTGTCAGAGTATGAGGGTATATCAATAAAAACAAGAGGTAAGGTCTGGATCATGACTGTTCAGATGGACTTTACATCACTTCCCTTTCAAAGAAGCTCAAGCATAGACTTCCTCCATGGTGCACTATCCTTTTCAGTTCATTCTGAGGATGTATCAGGATTTCAGAATTTTCTTCAGACCCGGAATCCTACCTTGGAAAGAGATGATGGCTTTATTTGGGTCTTCTGGGAAGAAGCCTTCCAATGCTCATTCCCTGATTCAATGAGAGACATTCAGTCTCGGTCAATCTGCACTGGGGAGGAGAAGCTGGAGAGCCTGCCTGCCTCTGTATTTGAAATGAAAATGACGAGTCACAGCTACAGCATCTACAATGCCGTCTATGCTTTGTCACATGCCTTGCATGAGATGCATTCATCTCAAATCAAACACAGAGCAAAAGTGTATGAAGCAAGACTGGATGTTCTGAAGAAACAGCCATGGCAGGTAAGATCCTGAATGCATAAAAGGAAAGAAGAGCATATGTAACAAGCATGAGGGTGATTTTAAAGAAGATAAAACCCAGTCTGTGCTAGTCGATGTTCAATGAAGGGCACATTTGCTTATCACACAAAACATCTGGATCTCAGTTTTGGCAGATACAACGTCAGGAGGCCTAGTCTACTTTATTTGGTCAAAGACATCTGAAAGTGGCTGATTGAAGAAATTCAGAGTCTTAATGGTGTGAATCCAACAGGGTCTAAAGGGGAACAATGCTTCTCTCTCTGTTATTGGCAGGCCGTTTTAGAAAAATTCTATATTTTCCATGTCTAATGGGAAGAAAAGCAAAAATGAGGAAATTGATCCTCACTAGTTCCAGTGTGGTTACTCTTGATGGGGTGGTTTGGAGGTGATCCCTACTACATACTTTGGCATGCCCTCAGAATCCTCTTTCAACTTTTTATGAAGCCATTTGTTTTTGAGTTTCCATACTGTTTTATTGTTGTTGTTATTTTACTTTCTGGCTATGCATAATTTGATCTGCCAGATGTTGGGCTGATCTGTCTAGATGCTTTGCTTGAGGAAAGCTGGATTTGGGCAGATCTGAAAGAGAACCAAGTACATGACCCATCTTGAAACTCACAATACAGTATCTAATTGGCTCCTTTCCTTTTAGGTTTAATGCTATTTTAATATTATGTTTGACTTTTTATATGTTAAACCCATGAGTAATGTCTCAAAAAAAATCTAATGGGACTTCTCTGAGACTTTTTTTTTCTCATTTTGGTATGAACAAATGTCAAGCTGCATAGAATTACCAGGATTCCATTGCAGGAAGGTGCTGGAGAAATGAAAAGTGGTGCAGAATCATAGTAATTCCTGTACAGGATGAGATCAACCCTGTGCAGGATTCACCAAGACACGGCATTAAGCTGAGCAAAATTTGTTAGGAGCTACAGACAAAAAAATTCTAAGCGTGGTGGGTGAGACCAGGCTCTTATTTTAATGAAATTATTTTCGGGAAATCTTGCAAATACAGGGGGAAGTCTGAGTTGGGAGTTTTGTAATGTTGAAATTAATTAAATTCCCAAGAATGACAAAGTTTGCATGATCTTGTCATATCTCTAAATGGGAAAACTGGAAAATGAAACAGGAAGAATAGGATGAGCAAATACATATTTCTAATCACATTATTTCTTTCGATGGATTTTGGATTTTGGTATTTTGACTTTGACTTTCTTTTTTGGAAGTTATGCAGGTACTTATCCATAAATAGGTCAGGATTTTTTTTTAAAAAGGAAACTGAAAGAATAAAATGAGCAAATGTGTCTATATAATGAAACTAGAGAAAGGCAAGAATTTAAAAAGTAGTTGTAAAATTCATCAAAATCACTAATTTGTTGATTTGCATTAATCTGAATTGATGCCTCCGGCAAATAGAAAACCAGTGAATATTTAGTGATTTTTTTTTTTGTTCGATTAGTTGGGCTATAAAAATGTGCCCCATGCACCTAAAGACAAATCACCAAAGGCTTCCCCTGAATCTCCTCTACAATCACTCCCAGTTTGTTAAAGATTGGGTTCCTTCAAGCCAGTTGCTAAAAAGCACTTTCTTGGAGGGACCCATTTTGTAGCTGTATAACTTGGATGTCCTAAACCCAACCTTCACCAATCTTGTCAGGCTTGTAGAGAAGAGTCAGGAGAATGCTCCCTGCAATTTTGGCGTCTCTATGTGCATGGGGGGCTGTTTTATAGGGTTTTAAAGTCAAAATGAATCAACAAATTGATTCCTCAATCAATCAGACAAAAAATCATAAATTTGTTATTTGTGATTCGTGAACCTTGGTGAATTATGAATTGAATTCCTTTTTTTTCCTGATTCATGCCCATCTCTAAATTAAACTATTTCTGCCCATGGTTTCTGGATTTTGCTTTACTGACATTAACCTACTATTTAACATTTTTATTGCAATGCAGGTTTTAGTTATTGGTATTCTTAATTAAAAGGCTAATGTGACATGTTTTAGACATCTTTAACTGTGCTGCAACAAGATGATGCTTCTATTCCCAGGTTATGGATGTTTGAGCACATAATATCCCATCTTTGTAAAGCAACTGTCTGAGCAGAATTTCTAACACATTTTCTGGACTCATTGCCTAACAATTACAAGTAGCAAGAATTATCATTCTTTTCTATACAATATGAATTACTCCCCTCTTCCCTTTGGTCTCCTCTCATATTAGTTTTCATTTCCAATTTAGCTCAACCACTTTTTGAGAAGGACTTCATTCAATAACAGTGCTGGAGCAAAAGTCTCCTTCAATCAACATGGAGAATTAAAAGCAGGATTGGACATTATCAACTGGGTCACCTTCACAAACCAATCCTTTCTAAGAGTGAGAGTTGGAAAATTAGATCCCATGGCATTCCATGGAGAAATGTTCACCATTCAGGAAGAAAATATTGTGTGGCCAAGCAGATTTAACCTGGTAAGGGCCAACATATGTATATGGATTTGGAAGTCATTTCCCTAGGGTCCCAGAATATCATTGCAGTTCATTTGTAATAAGAATTTACCTATATTCACTACTTTCTTCATTTTTGGAATGAAAAAAATGTAATAGATGTCGGAGGTTGCAAACAAACTGAAACTTAATCCAGACAAAACAGAGATGCTCCTGGTCAGACAAAACACAAATTAGGGGATAGGGATTCAGCCTGTATTGAACGGGGTTATAATCCACCTGAAAAGTCAGCTTGGGTGTTCTCCTGGACACAACCCTAAGGTTGAAAGAACAGGTTTCAGAGGTGGTCTTAGCACACTTAAAGTTGGTAGGCAAACGGTGTCCATTCCTTGAGATGTCTAATCTGGCCACAGTGACACATGCCTTAGTTACATCCCATTTGGATTACTGCAGTGCATTCTACCTGGGGCTGCGTTTGAAGACAGCTCAAGCATAAAGGATAAAAACTGGATTGCCTCTTATCCTTCACCCACAAGAATTGGCTCCTTGCTTTGAACATCTGACAGGAAGGTGGATTATGGTCCCGTCCCTGATGGGGACAGTTGTACCTATTCAGGTTTGACAGTGCGAATGTAAGGAAGGAAGTTTCTGTTCCGTTTCCTTTTTAAGATGAATCCTCACACACTTCTTCATATTTAAGATCAAAAGAATTCAAGATTTAAAAAAAAACTGGAAATGTGATTTATCAAAATTGACAGATCTTTCCCTGTTCATGTCTCATCAAAATGTAAATATGTGCCTGGGTTCTGTCTGCCATTTGCCAGTTTGTGTAAGACAGGGATGTTGGCAAGTCTTTGTGTTCTAGTCCCAGGTCTGAGTCCCAGTCTTTGGTGCCAAGTCCCAAGTCTGAGTCCCTATTAAATGCAAGTTTTTTTTCCGCAAGAAAAAAAGGGAGAATACAAGTGGGTTGTGAGTCAAGTCCAAATCACTAAAACCATAGTCAGGGCTGAGTGAAGTCACCAGTGCAACATAAATCTGACTTGATGGTGACTCCCTCAACTCAGGTTCACAACCCTGGTGTAAAACAGGTCTTAAAGCTTCGTAGAATATCACCCTTGCTTCCTTTCATTAATCTCAAACATAGCTTGCCCAGTTCTGATACAGAGGAAGTAAAACAGAGCGATAATCCATATTAAAAATACAAAGGATTCTCCTCTTTCCTTCAAAACAGGCACAGCCTCTTTCTCTGTGTAATGCCTATTGCCGCACAGGTTACAGGAAAGCCAGGAAAGAAGGGAGCCCATTTTGTTGCTACAATTGCCTTCAATGTCCAGAAGGGAAAATTTCTAACTTCAAGGGTAAGCAGTTCCATATTCAGAGTTTCCAGATACATTGACAGGTATATTGGATGTACAGTGGTGCCTCGCTAGACGCTTACCCCGCATGACGGTTTTTTCGCTTTATGGTGGTTTTTTTTGCGATCGCCATAGCGATCGCAAAACGATGTTTATATGGGGTTTTCTCGCTTGATGATGAATAGTTCTCTGCTTCGGGAACTGTTTCTTCGCTAGAGAATGATTAGAAATAGCTGATCGGCGGGTTGCAAAATGGCTCCCCGCTGTTTTCAGGACCGATTCATCACTTTACAGGGACCGCAAAATGGCCGCCCTATGGAGGATCTTTGCTGCACAATCAGGTATTTCCCCCATTGGAACACATTGAGCGGTTTTCAATGCATTTCAATGGGGTTTTTTTCGCTTGACAACGATTTCATTGTACAGCGATTTTGCTGGAACAGATTATCGTCGTCAAGCGAGGCACCACTGTACTTTATGGGTGTAAAATTCTATATTTACTTCATTATCATGGCAGTTTAATGTTCAGCCTCATTTATTTCAATGAAACAAATACAGGGTAGCCCTATTTCAAACCCAATACTTCTTTTCTAGACATGGATGACTGTTTTCAATGCCCACAAGATCAGTATCCCAACAAGGAGAGAAATGATTGCCTTCTCAAAGATGTAAGCTTCTTGTCTTATGAAGAACCTTTGGGGATCGGTCTAGCTAGCTCTGCTGTTTCCCTTTTTCTCATCACAGCGTTGGTGTTTCGGATATTCACTAAGTACAAGGACACTCCAATAGTCAAAGCCAACAACCGGAACCTTTCTTACACCCTCCTTGTCTCCCTGATGCTCTCCTTCCTTTGTGTTCTGCTCTTCATTGGACAGCCTGGAAAAGTGGCCTGTCTCCTTCAGCAAACAGCTTTTGGACTCATCTTCTCAGTAGCAGTTGGTTGTGTTTTAGCCAAAACGATTATGGTAGTTTGTGCTTTCATGGCCACCAAACCAGGGTCCAGGATGAGGAAATGGATGGGGTGGAAAATGGCCACCTCCATTGTTCTGTTCTGCTCTTTGATCCAAGCCAGCCTTTGTGCTGTCTGGCTGGCCACCTCTCCTCCCTTCCCAGATCTTGACATGAACTCGATGGCTGACAAGATAATTGTGAAATGTAATGATGGATCCACAATCATGTTCTACTCTGTCTTAGGCTTTTTAGGCTTCTTGTCCATGAGCAGTTTCCTTGTGGCTTTCCTTGCCAGGAAATTACCAGACAGTTTCAATGAAGCCAAGCTGATCACCTTCAGCATGTTGGTCTTCTGCAGTGTCTGGTTTTCCTTTGTGCCCACCTATCTGAGCACCAAGGGGAAATACATGGTGGCTGTGGAGATCTTCTCCATCCTGGCCTCCAGTGCTGGATTGCTGGTTTGCATCTTTTTTCCAAAATGCTACATCATTTTGGTAAGGTCTGATTTGAACAACAGAAAGAAGCTGATAAGAAAAAAGCATTAAGAATTCGAATGTTAATGGTCTTTATTCAGTAAAGGTTTCCTGGTGATGAGGGCATAGACTGAATGAATCATATACTTGCAAAGGATATTTTCTTTCCTTTCTTTTCCCATTCCTGATTACTTTATTACCCATTGCATCATATATGTCCCTCACACTCCATCACTGCGATGCACAATAACTCTTAACAAAGTATTTAGTTAAATAAAAGTAAAGAAAAGGCTCATTTGAAAGGGTGCAGAACATCTTTATTTCATTATTTGAAAGTCACAACGACTTGAATCATTAAAAGGAGTGGAAATCCTCTATTCCTACTTCAAATTCCCATTCTTAGTGAGCATCTTGAAACTTCTAGATTAAGAATGAAGGTTTGAATGTTGTTGTTTTAGAAGATATAGTCAGGTTAGTCTGTTTAAGCATATCAAGTGAGAACAAATTGAAACAGGAAAAAACAACACATACACATATATATTGTGGTTTGCATATATAAAAAATGCAGTTGTGGCCCGCTGGACGATTACCCCGTATAACGACGAATCCGCTTCACGACGATGTTCATCCCCATTTCCAAGCCATAGAGCCAGCGTTTGTCCAAAGACAGTTTCTGTGTTCACGTGGCCAGCATAACTAGAGACGGAACACTGTTACCTTCCCACTGAGGTGGTACCTATTTATCTACTCACATTTTTCCATGCTTTCGAACTGCTAGATTGGTGGGAGCTGGGTCAAGCAACGGGCTGTCACTCCATCGTGTGGATTCGATCTTTTGACTGCTGGTTTCCTGACCCTGCAGCACAGAGGCTTCTGTAGTTTAACCCACAGCGCCACCGTGTCCCCAACCTCCGGCTCTGCGGCCAGATAATTAAATCACCAAGATATTCATCCAGCTATTCATTATTAAGCCCCATTAAAGGAGAGTTTCTGTCCAAGTACAGACTTTGGGGAATTGCCAAATGTATGACAATGGGATGGGGAGACATTGCATCAAAAGGGTGAAAGTTATGGCAATTTCTTGCTTAATATGACTTGAAAGATAGCTAAGGTACATAGCTACCATTATTGTTAGAAGAGCAGAGGTCATCCTATGACTAATAAGTGAACATCCAACAAGCCACTTGTATGCCAATGTGTTCACTACCTTGCCATCCTGGAATAACAATTCCAACCTTTCAATTGGCATACAAACTCCGGTATTGAGAGAGATGCAAGGTTCAGAATTTAGAAAGTTGGCCAGTCTATTAATTATGTAGAAGAAATTCTGAGGAAAATAGAGATTCAATAGTCAGATTGAACAGGAAAGATGTCATTGTGGGCAACAGAGTGCTGCTGTTAGAAACTTCCTTTTTAAGTTTCAGGATACACATGACACAACTTCTGTCTCATTGTGTGTGAGCTGTACACATCCCGAAAAGGAAGACTTTTTTTGTTCCAATTCTCTTCAGACACTGGGAAAAGTTCAGTGCAAACACCACCTAAACACACGCACACTGAGTGCGTAAATGACAAGATAAAGCACACAGACACAACCCTCTATTGCAAAACTAAGCAAACTAAGTGATAAAGGAGAAATCAATCAACCTCCCTGACCCCAAACTACAAAACCACAAAAAAAGGGGGGGATTTCCTTTGTCTTCACTTGATGCCTTCTTTTTATTTAGTCCAATAGGCAGGCCACAAAAATAATCCAAGAAATGAAAGTCTTTCCACAAGAGAAACTCAAAGGGGGGAATCTTCAAGAAAACCATGGGGGACATATCTAAAAAATAACCCCAAAGGTAATACATCAGGAACTCCTCACGACACTATTGGATGAAACATTTCTCAGGCTATTTGACAGACAAAGAATAGAAGAAATGGCACCTAAAGCTTACATGAAAGAAAGGGCACAAAAGAAACATAGAACTTTCATGTACCACTGTTTTAAAAACACAAATCTGGGACTTTTGCTCACATGTAGAGCCTTCATACAAGCAAGAACCTCTCTTCTTTGAGATGTTGTTCCTCACACAGGGAATGCAAGAAGAGAGGCTAAGCACTCCCCTTTCAGGGTTTTGATAATACTGGATGCTAGAGTGACTGAATACGACTTCAGTCGACTTACAGGGGGATTGGTTTCGGAAACATAGCAATGTGTCGCTGCCGAATAAGGCAAAATACTAGCAACATGCTAGCAAGATAAATCAGAACTAGAGATGGGGACGAATTTTTTAAAAAATGGTGATTCGTTTTGATCTGTAATTCATCAAGGTTAATGGATCAATGAATATGAAGATACGAATATTCTTCAACAAATTGATGAATCTATCAGTTGATTCATCTGCAATTTAAATGGCTATAACACCTGCCCCCCAATGACCTGGAGATACCAAATTTGCAGAGACGCTTCCTCAGATACTTTCCTACAATTCCTGAAAGTTTGGTGAACATTGAATCATGGGCCCCTGAGTTATATAGTCAAAATATATAAGCAGGCAGCAGTTATCCCGGTGAAGCGCCTGGAAATAGCAGCAGGCAGGAGTTCTACAAAAATTGGCCCACTGGACTGATGTGACTTAGTTGGAACTTGGTCCAAGGAGTCAACTGGAATCGGGGCAGCTGGACTTCTGCCTGAGGGGCAGGTTTACAGGCCGGCAGGCAAGTAGGCAGGTCTTATTTTTTTCAGGAGGACTGGAGAGTGGCTAGGTGGGCAGATGGGTGGACAGAGAGGTGGGCCCAGGCAGGCAGTGCGTTAAGGGAGAGACTTTCCTTGAAGCCCTACCTCTTTGGGTTCAGTGAGGGGAAGCCCAACAAGGGAAGTTTCACTTTGATGAATGACAGTCTCTCCACAGTAACGGAATCCAAATGCAAACGGTGTAGTTGGAGTATGTCTCTGAGATGGGAAAACACACACTCACTCTGGACACTGGTGGGGTGTGTGGAAAGGAGTTCCATAGCCACATTGGACAACTGATTAGTTTCCTTGCCCAGTAATGGAAGGGATCTGACTGGGGGGGGGGCTGAGGGGGCTCAGCCAGATATTCCTGTACCATTATCTCTGCTGAATCCTCCTCAACTGGCTGTCTTTCTTCTCAGACAAGTGCCAAAGTCCCCACAGAGCTCCAGTAATGTTGGTGGCGAATGGAGCCTTCACCAGGTGAAGTCCTTCCCTGTGGTTCGGGCACAGATGCACACACACCGAAATAAGTTTTAGAAGAAAAAAGGAATGATGGATCCAGCCACCTACCCACCAAATTCCCTGAGAGACACAAGTCTCCCTAAAATGAACTTTTGAAAACTGAAGAAACCTCCCACCTAGACACGGACACGCACATAACCAAACTGGGGAAAGGAAAAAAATTATTCTCCTAAAATAAACTTTTGAAAACTGAGTATAAAGGAAAAGAGATCCCACAGTCACATGATGACAGTTCCCCACATACACCTCACACACACACACACACACACACACACACACACACACACACACACACACACACACACACACAGAGAGAGAGAGAGAGAGAGAGAGAGAGAGAGAGAGAGAGAGAGAGAGAGAGAGAGTCTCCAGGGGAAAAAAAGGTCTGATTGATTGAATTTGAAATAAAATCAAGCCCTTCCAAAGAAGTAGCCTAAGCTACCTGAAATCCCTCCCCAAGGAGGGCACTGTGGCGCTGTGGGCTAAACCGCAGAAGCCTGTGCTGCAGGGTCAGAAGACCAGCAGTTGTAAGTTCGAATCCACGCGACGGAATGAGCACCCGTCGCCTGTCCCAGCTCCCGCCAACCTAGCGGTTCGAAAGCATGCAAATGCGAGTAGATAAATAGGTACCATCTCGGTGGGAATGTAAACAGTGTTCCGTGTCTAAATCACACTGGCCATGTGACCACGGAAAGATTGTCTTCGGACAAATGCTGGCTCTATGGCTTGAAGAGCGGGATGAGCACCGCCCCCCTAGAGTCGGACACGACTGGACAAAAATTGTCAAGGGGAACCTTTACCTTTACCTTTACCTCCCCAAGTTGATGAATGATGATGAAAAAGAAAAATATAAGTCTTTGCTTTGCTGCCCCAATAGCGAAACCGCAACAACACCAGTAAGTCAGCAAGGAGCAACTGTACTCACTCCAGAGAGCGAACAGAAGTGGGGAATGGCTGGATAGGAAAAGCTTATACGAAGCATCTGTAAAAGTAGATACACCTTTCAGCAGCGCTATTGACTGCCGGACATGCCAGGATCTATGTCCTGATTGGCCAGAGCTTCGAATTGGTGCCAGCAAGCTCAAAGAAGCCCCCAAAAGGGGTAACAAATATAGACGAATATGAATGGATCAACGAATAAAACCGAGGAAATATTCGTCAAGCCATATTCGTCCTGATTTAAAGTTTTACAAATACAGATCAACAAATACAGTGGTGCCTTGCTTAACGATTTTAATTGGTTCAAAAAAAATCGCTATGTGAAAACATCGTTAAGCGAAACACCATTTCCCATAGAGATGCATTGAAAACCGCATAATCTGTTCCAATTGGAACGGATTACTGTACCGTCCTTAAGCGAAAATCGCCATAGGAAAAAACGTTAAGCGAAACGTGGTTCCCCAATTGAAATGCATTGAAGCCTTTTCAATGCATTTCAATGGGGGAGAAAAAAATTCACAAAACAATTCAAAAAGACTCAGAACAAAGCCAAATTAATTTAACAAAGGTTTTATTAGGTGCACTAACGATTCCAAGCATTTTAAACATTTTTAAACATTTTAGAATATTTTAAAAATAGCGAAAATGGGGCTGTAACAAAATCGTTAAGCGAAACAAGGGGACCAAAAACCTAATTGTTATGTGAAGCATGGTCCCGAAATCGTTAAGTGAAAATCTCCCATAGGGAAAATTGTTAAACGGAGCGCAAGATCGCTCCAAAAAAGCCATGGTCAAGTGAATTTTTCATTATGCGAAGCAATCGTTAAGCAAGGCACCACTGTATATGACAAATAGGCTATATTCATCAGAAAAACTGATCCATTTTTATATTTGTCCCCATCTCTAATCATACCATTTTGCTGATCCCAAGCACAACTGTGTAAATTTGTACAAAATCATTCCTGATCATGTTTTCATCTGCTCAGGTATAAGCCTTTGTTTTTAGTTTCCTGCCTTTATGACATGTGATCTAAAATGGGATACCCTGAATTTTGGGTTTAAATGAGTAGATTTATATGAATTTATATGATTTATATGAATGAATATCCGAAAAGTCGGCATGAATCACTAAGGGCTCCCTAATGTATTGTTTTACAACATAGTGGCCAAAATCTTGTGGCTTAGTGTAGTAAATCACATGAGAGTAAGACAGTTTAATCAATGGAGATCATGTGATTCAACTATTATGTAAACTCCATTACTCAAATGGGCCTACTTTAACTGTGACTTACTATGCTAAAGAAAATTGGAATTTGAATCAAAGGAGCGTACAAAGAAGTTGACACATCAGGTTTTCATTGATTCAGTAAGCCTACACTAGTTTGACTTAATACACTAAGCAACAAGATTTTGGCCACTGAATGAGTATTTTGCACAAACTGTAGTGTTTGTTGATCAAGGCCCTGATTTTTTCTATTACAGTGGTGCCCCGCATAGCGACGTTAATCCATTCCAGGAAAAACGTCGCTATCCGGAAACATCGCTAAACGGAACAGAAAAAACCATAGGGGGATAAACCCCTATGGGGGATAAACTCACCGCTAAGCGGGAATCCTCCATTTTCGCCACCACGGTAAGCGAGGAATCGGCGCAAAAATGCTGCGGGCGGCCATTTTGTTGATACGGCGGCCATTTTGGAACCACCGATCAGCTGTTTTAAAACATCGCAATGCAATGTTTTGCCTATTTAAAACATCGCAATGCGATTACAAAAGCGATCACAAAATCCGCATCGCTATGCGGATTCGTCGTTAAATGGTGCGCTCATTATGCGAGGCACCACTGTACCATACAATTACTCCACATAAACCTCTGAACTTCTGAACATCCAGATGAAGTTCTCTGGGAGGTGAAATTATGTATCCTACAATGCAAATTTTACCGACATTTAAAAAGAAAAAAGGAAAGGAAAAAATTTCGCTTTTTTGGTCATTTTCTCATCTAATGGAACATTATTCTGAAGATTTTTTTTTCTTGGTGTTATTTATCTAATCATCCCAATAAAAGCAAATCAGTAAAAATAAATTCATTTTTTTGTTGAAGGTCTCATTATTCTGAGGATTCTTTCTTGATGTCTACCATCGCAAGAATCTCAACAGAAGTAAGAGAGCTGGGTTGGCACAAAGCTAATCCCACATTCCACATCAGGGGGGTGGGTGTTTTTTTAAAATATAGTAATAGAGAGATAAACGTCCGTGCCTCTTGGTATCTCCTGAAGAAGACCAGGTTGCATTTTTGCTGAGATGTCATAAACATGTTTTCTTTAACAGTATTCCATAAAAATTGTGATTTTGAGTAAGTCATTATCTCCACTGTAATTTTGACCATGTTGACATTGACTTTACCTGTAAGTCACAGAGGACTATCAACACAGAGACAAATGCTGGCAGAGGGAATTTATTAATATCTGTTTCTTCTTTCACGTTTGATCTGGGGATCCTCAGGGCTATGTCCATCTGCTGACTGATAATCTTTGGCACACCTTGTCAGCCGCACACATCAACCGACGGGACTGTGGCCATTTCAACCAGGCTGTGCTAACTTGGGGGGGGACAATGCGGGGACAGGCGAATGGGTTTGCGGATGGAATTTTTCCATTGAAAAGAATTCTGTTTGCTATATTGTTTTCATTGTTTTGGCCCCAAGCGATGTGCAAAATTCCTATTGCAAAATGCAGCACCAGCGAGCCTCTTCCCATCCTTTACAAGCACCACCAGTCAGGAGACATCATCATCGGTGCCATCATGTCTCAGATCTATGTATTCTCTGCTCCGGCAACCTTCAGCAGCCCTCCTTCTCCTGAACTCTTTGACGAAACAGTGTACGTTGTTTTTTTTTTTAACAAAATGCTCATAAGAGTCACCATCCTGTCTTGTTTCAAGGGCTGTGTCATAGATGAGTGATAGTTCCACCAGATAGTTTGAGATTCACTGGCATTATATTTTGCATCTTTGAATGAAAGACTAATCCTAGTTCTGTGTATATAGGACTCGTCATTTCATTGCTTCTTCTTCAGAGTAATTATCACTTATGTGTCTTTTATCTCAAACATTCCTCCATGAACAGGTCCATTGCTTTGGATTTCTCTGGCTTTTGCCTTGATGATTTGCATATTTGCTATGTTTTTGTTTTGTTTTCGAAAAGCATCACCATCATAACTTCAGGAAACGTTCCAGTAGTTTTTTGTTTTTATCTTTCTCTGTTTTTTTTTTAAATAAAATGCTCATAAAGATTTCCATTCTGTCTTGGTTGAAGGGCTGTGTCATAGGTGAGTGTGGATTCCAGTGGATAGTTCGAGACTGGCTGGCATTATATTTTGCATCTTTGAATGATGCAAAATATAATGATGACTCTCGTTGCTAGGTATAATGTTTATTTCTCTTTCTTCTCTTTTAAATCGCTACCACCCATGTCTCTTATATTTGAAACTTTCTTCCATAACCAGCCCCATTGTTTCAGATTTCCTAATTATAAGGAGCACATGGCCAATCTTTCTCCTAGTTTTTTAGGTAACAAAGAACATGTCTGGCCCTCATTTGGGGCTGAGAAAGCATGCTTCACAATCTTCTAATTCTCTCTTGTCTTGGCCTTGATGATTTGCTTCTTTTTTTAACGAATCGCCATTTTATTCATAACTTTCAGAAAAATCCTTTTGTATATCTGAAGTGAGAATGAGAACTTCCTAAGATTATCATTTTAGTGGCTCTACAGAATTTTTAGGCCTTCCGGTCAGACGCATGACTAATAAGCGTAACCAATAGCACTTAACTAGGATTAGCAAATTTAGTTCGCAATTCCCCACTCAGCAAAGGAAAGGGGTGACAATATATGCCCTATGCAGGTCTGCTGAACAGTACCAAATGGATATTATCAAAAGTTGTCTGTGCCCTTCATTCTAAACCTCGTTAGGATTTTAAGCATTATCTCTTGAACTAGCTGGTGTCCTTTTCACCTACTAGGGTCTTGCAATGAAATCTTTGTTAGAGCGCCACTCTTCCTCCGGTCCCAGTTTAACAGTAAGCTTTCCCCAAATATACAACCTTGCAGCTCCATATGAACCAGCTGGATCTATGACTCAATCTTTTATATACGGGAAGGAGCAAAGACGGCTTGTTAAGCTAGATGACATTTTTATTGAAATCCTCATCGAGCTGCAAATTATGGAATCAGTCTTTTGACCAGTTCTTCCAACTGTATCTCAGACTGATTCTATGAAGAATCTTATTGCTTTGAGATGCAGCCAATGAGTGAATGACACTTTGTATTTAGATAATTGAAGGTGGCTGGATTAAAAGCAGCTTTCAAGGATGAACGTTCATCTTTTCGATCCACCATATACATGTCCAGTGGAGAATGTGCTCTCAGCCCAACTTATTCATTGTATGTATTTGGTAGTTACTCCCTTCTACTATAAACAATCAAATATGCTGTCCAGATAGGTTTACTCACAGAAAAACCAAAAATTTAAGCTTTTCTCAGTGATTTAAACTGGTGTCCTTTCACATTTGAGCATTGGTAACCGAAAAAAATTAGAAGAAATGGAGGAAGGCATAGGCAGCTCTAACTCCATCCGACAGAGAAAAAAATCTGATACTATGAATTTTTTTGGATAGCTAAGGCTGTTTTGGAAATCAAGGGTAACTGGTACTCTCCAGATCTGGAAAGAAATAAGATCATTATCTTAGGAGTACATTTTGGTGAAAGTTTCAGAAACAGCCTTCTGCTTTAATACCTTTTTACATTAGTATCATTAAGTATCATTAAGAAGCTATTGAGAATTTAAGACAGCAAGAACAGAGTATGTTTCTTCATATGTCAGTGTGTTGTGACAAATAGGTACAACTTATTGAAATGTAGCACATTGTTCTCAGTCAAATGTGCTGTGATTCAGCATGTCCCTCTAATTCTAGATTCATGGTTCAGATCTACCAGCATGTCCTGTCCTTGGCTTTCGCCATTCAGGAGATCAACAAAAACACCCAGATTATACCCAACGTAACCCTCGGCTTCCACATCTATAACAGCTATTTCATTCCAAGTTGGACGTATCATGCCTCATTGGAAATGTTATCTGCAAAGGGCAAATTCATGCCCAATTACAATTGTGATACTGTGAACAATCTCATGGCAGTCATTGGAGGACCTAACCCGCAAGTCATCCGCCACATGGCCACCATTCTGTGTATCTTCAAACTTCCGCAGGTAAAGTTTGTGCCTGTGGAATGGGTGTTTAAAATATATTCTCACGTCTCTTTCTTTCCTTTGTGGTTTAAAAATGAAAGAAGTTGAGACTTAAATAAAGGGATATCGATTCCCAGAGCAGGTTGCTGTCCTCTGAAGAGGCCAGTCACAGAGACTGGAGAAACGTTAGGAAGAACAACCTTCAGAACACAGCCAAAGAGCAACCAACGGATATCAATTCCTTTTATTTTATTTTTCCCCTGTGTGAGCCGTCATGATAGAAGAAACCATTAAAAACACTTTATGGTTTCCTCCAATTTTTTGTTGTGCTGTCATTTGGATAGACAGCCTATAACCATCAAACACACACACACACACGCATCTCAGGTATAAAATATAGAAAATTTAAATGAATGAATGAGTGAATATAGTTTATACAATGACTGCTGAAGTTCTTGTATCACATTGGAGCCATGTGAAACACCACCACCATTAATAATGTGGAATCATGAGACACTGCCATGAAAAGGGGGCAGGTTCCAATGCTCAAAGCGATGCCACCCATCTCTTGGGCTCAGTCAGATCTGTTTGGAAAGTATGTTGTATGTCTTTTTTCTCTTGTCTATGAATTACACAATTCATCTCCCTCGCTTGAAGTCCGTTAAATTCACCAAAGCAGCAGTGCGTTTTAGAAGTATGAAAGGGATTACAACTCTTGTTTGGCTATCAGAGCTTGGAAAATATGTCTGTCTGTCCGTCCGTCCGTCCGTCCGTCCTTCGTTGCTTGCTTGCTTGCTTGCTTGCTTGCTTGCTTGCTTGCTTGCTTGCTTGCTTTCTTTCTTTCTTTCTTTCTTTCTTTCTTTCTTTCTTTCTTTCTTTCTTTCTTTCTTTCTTTCTTTCTTTCTCTCTCTCTCTCTCTATCTGTCTGTCTGTCTGTCTGTCTGTCTGTCTGTCTGTCTCTCTCTCTCTCTCTCTCTCTCTCTCTCTCTCTATCTATCTATCTATCTATCTATCTATCTCTCTATCTCTCTATCTATCTCTCTATCTCTATCTCTCTCTATCTCTCTATCTCTCTATCTCTCTATCTCTCTATCTATCTATCTATCTATCTATCTATCTATCTATCTATCTATCTATCTATCTATCTATCTATCTATCTAAAAACTCTCTCTTTCCCTCCCTCATTTTGTTTTACTGTCTTTAGCTCATATATGGCACTGGTCCACTGGTTAATGAAAATCCCCAGGCTGCTTTCTATCACCAGATGTTCCCAAATGCTGACCATCAGTACCGAGGTCTTCTTCAACTCCTGCTTCATTTCAGATGGACATGGACTGGGGTGATGGCAATGGACAATGACAATGGAGAGAGGTTCATAAGTGAGATAGTCCCCATATTTGCCCAGGAAGGTGTCTGCTTGGATTTTATCGAAAGGTGGCCAGTAATATCATATTCAAATGACATTGGTGAGATGGTGGAAGAAAGCATCAAAATTTACTATGTGATCATGAAGAGCACTGTTAATGCCGTGATAATTCATGGTGAAATTGATGCCATGATATTTTTGAGAATGTTTCCTGGTTTCTCAGAGCTTGAGGGAATATCATGGGAGGCAAAAGGCAAAGTCTGGATTATTACTGCACAGGTGGACTTTATGTCACTTCCCTTTCAACAACATTTGGATGTAGACTTCCTCCATGGTGCACTATCCATTTCAGTTCATTCTGAAGCTATATCAGAATTTCAGAATTTTCTTCAAAGCAGAGATCCTACATTGGAGAGAGATGATTATCTTTTACTGGTCTTCTGGGAAGTGGCATTTCAATGTTCATTCCCTGGCTCCATGAGAGACATCCAGTTTGGGCCAATCTGCACTGGGGAGGAGAAGCTGGAGATTCTGCCTGCCTCCGTTTTTGAAATGAAAATGACCAGTCACAGCTACAGCATCTACAATGCTGTCTATGCTTTGGCACACGCCTTGCATGAGATGCATTCATCTCAATTTAAACACAGAGGAAGAGTGGATGAAGCAAAACCGAATGTTCTGAAGAAACAGCCATGGAAGGTAAGTTAATGAAAATGAGGGGATGACTGGAAGGTCCAGAACACATATACAAAAAGAGATCTCGTGTGAGGATTTTATAAATAGGAAATGAAACCCAGTCTATGGTAGAAGTTGACATTCCCTGGAGGGCCTAGTTTCTTATTGCATCAAACATTCGATGTCAGTGTTCAGTGTTGGAACTTCAACTTCAAAAGACCAATTCCCACTTTATTTGGCCAAAACATCTCATCCTGGAGGTCTGAAGGAATCCAAAGCCTCAGTGCAGTGAACCCATTTGGGTGTAAGAAAGAGAGGAATAATGCTTCTCTTTTATTATCATGAGGTTATTTTAGAATAATGCAATTTTTGCCATCTAAAATGGAAAGACAAGTTGAGGAAATTGATCCTCACCAGTTCCAGAGTTTGTCCTACTCTCAGCAACCTATTCCATCTCTTTAGTGGTCCAGAGGTTTAGAAAAGGACCAGCTTGTAACATCCAATGTTTTGTCACCTCTCTGAAAGTGGAGCGTACCCTCCATCACACTATCTACCATCTCAGATGGATGTGGGCAGGGGACAACATTTTCCGTTTTAACTATTTATGTGTGTATCCATCTAATAAGTTTGTAGAATTTCATTTTGTGCTTCCATATTACTTTCCTCTTTTTTTAATGATTATTTCACTGATATGCATAGTTTCATGTTACCCAGATGTTTATCTGAAAGCTATCCCGCTGCTGTTCCTGACGATAGCTTGGTTTGGGCAAATGTCACAATGTACTGAGAATTATATACCTATTTTTGGTTTCTCTCTTCATTTATATATAATGACTGATGGATTTATTTCTTCCAGTTCAGTCATTTCAGTAATGCCAGAAAAGCTGAAAATTGATGAACAGATGTTTTTAATAGATTAAACAACCATTTTTAAAAATAGAGAATCCACTGCTTTTTAATTCAATCAATCAATCAATCAATCAATCAATCAATCAACCAACCAACCAACCAACCAACCAACCAACCAACCAACCAACCAACCAACCAACCAACCAACCAACCAACCAACCAACCAACCAACCAACCAACCAATCAAATAAATAAATAAATAAATAAATAAATAAATAAATAAATAAATAAATAAATAAATAAATAAATAAATAAATGCAGGAGAAAGTCTGAGTTGCAAGTCCTGGGATGTTGGAAACAGAAAAATTCTCAAGAATAAGAAACTTTGCTTTCTTCTACTCACATTCATAATTGGAAGAACACTGGAGAATAAACTAAATGAATAAGAACATATTTATAATCACATTATTCACTATTCTTTTCTATATGAATTCACTTTTGGGGGGGTCTCCTTTCATATTATTTTTCATTTTCCAATTTAGCTCAACCACTTTGTGAGAAGGGTTTCATTCAATAACAGCGCTGGAACAAAAGTCTCCTTCAATCAAGATGGAGAGTTAGAGGCACGATTCGATGTTATCAACTGGGTCCCTTTCCCAAACCAATCCTTTCTTAGAGTGAGAGTTGGAAGAATAGACCCCAAGGCTTCCCAGGAAGAAATGTTCACCATTTGTGAGGAAGCTATTGTGTGGCCAAGGAGGTTTAACCAGGTAGGGTCCACCACATACATATCAACAGTTCACTATTTCGCTGTGCTGAAGTCCAATCCATGGTTTCTTGGATTTTTGGACCTCTTCAGAATTAGCTATTAGCAACTCTCATGTGACAACACTTCTGGTTTCGCTTTGTGAGCAAAACAGCTTCAAGGAAGGTTGCATGGCCACCCATGTTGACTATAGACCCGCATCTTTCAGAAGCCTGCTGCTATCCCATCAATATCAGCTGCCTATGCAGCCAACTCCATTTGACCAACAGTAGCGTCAGCCTTATCTCTTTTCACATCAGAATGATTCCCACCCAGTGGAACAGTTTGTAATTATGGTTCCTTTCCTCCTCATGACTTGCAAAGACATATGCTATCGAAGTGTACTTCTTAGTTTTGTTCCACTGAGCCAAGGTCAGGTCCCTGCTCCTCTAAAACAACCCAAGAAATCTTCCCGAACATTCCTTCATACGCTCCTTAAATGAAATTAACAAATATCAAGATCCTTCCAACCTAATACCTAACATTAAAAAAAAACCTTTAAAAGATGGTGAAACCAGGCAACATAAAAAGTTATTATACTTCATTAAAGGTAAAGGTAAAGGTTCCCCTTGACAATTTTTTGTCCAGTCGTGTTCGACTCTAGGGGGCGGTGCTCATCCCCGTTTCCAAGCCATAGAGCCACCGTTTTGTCCAAAAACAATCTTCCGTGGTCACATGGCCAGTGCGACTTAGACACAGAACGCTGTTACCTTCCCACCGAAGTGGTCCCTATTTATCTACTTGCATTTGCATGCTTTTGAACCGCTAGGTTGGCGGGAGCTGGGACAAGTGACAGGAGCTCACTCCGTCGCGTGGATTCGATCTTACGACTGCTTGGTCTTCTGACCCTGCAGCACAGGCTTCTGCGGTTTAGCCCGCAGCGCCACCATGTCCCTATTATACTTCATTACTTTCTCTATATTTGGAATAGAAAGAACTTGCATTTTAAAGAAGCAATGATGACTCTGTAAGAGACTGGCAGATTTTATCTCCCAGGCTCAGATCTTGCATTCATTCTTTCTCGAAGGTCTGGATTCGGTGCTCCATCATGAAATGTAAAAACAGAGGTGCCACTTCTTGTCACACACACACGCACGCACGCACACACACTGACAACAAGAGACTTGGCACCCTAAGAAATTAGAGCATGATCCTCTCCATACTGTGGACCTCTGTATGTACAGTGGTACCTCGCTAGACAACGACCTCGCAAAATGACGAATCTGCATGACGATGAGGATTTGCGATCGCTATAGCGATTTGCAAAACAGTGATTCCAATGGGCGATTTTCACTGGATGATGTTTGGGTCTCTGCTTTGCAAACCATTTCTTGCAAGATGACGGTTTTAACACTGATCGGCGCTTCTCAAAATGGGTGTTTTCGGGACTGATGCCCTTTTAACAGCTGATCGGCACTTTGCAAAATGGCTTCCCTATGTAAAACGACATCAGTTTTTCCCCATTGGAACACGTTAAACGGGTTTCAATGCATTCCAATGGGGAAATGGTTTTTGGAAGACAATGTCTTCGCTAAACAGCTATTTCTATGGAACAGATTATCATTGTCATGCGGGGCACCACTGTATTTAATTTGGACAGCAGGGACACATGGAAGGAGAATGCTGTTGTACTTACTTTTTAAAGCGAATGCTAACCAATATCTTCCTTTTCATTATTAAAAGATCTCAAGATTCTTAAACAATTAGAGATGTGTTTACTCAAACTTGGCAGCATTCCCTCCACCTTCATCTTGTTGTTGTTATGTGCCATCCAGTTGGAAATGATGTACAGTGATTGACCCTACTAGGGTATCAAAGGAAGTGGAGCATATAAGGATGGGCTTTTCCAGTTCTGCAAACCAGTAACATTCCATGGCAAAACCAAGGAACCCTAACCATATCTCCTGAGTCCTAGTCCATTACTCTACCCACCACACCTCATTGGGTAATTCTTATCTTGCTTAGCCATAAACATGCGTCTGAGTTCCAAATCCCATTAGCCACAGAGGTCTTCCACCTTCATAGAATCTTCCCCTTCTCTCATTTCATAATTCCCAAAGAGAGGTTGATCTCCTGTAATGCAGAGAAACCAAAACAGGAAATATTTCTGAAAACACAATAAGTGAAACAAATCAGTTCTGACTCTTGTCCTCTGGAGATGCCAGCCACAGAGACTGGCGAAACGTTAGGAAGAAAAACTTTAAGAACATGGCTAAACAGCCCAGAAAACACACAACAACCAAACAATAACTAGTCTGTTGTTCTCCTCTTCCATTTGTGAACAGGCACAGCCCCTGTCTCTGTGTAATGAAAATTGCCATGCAGGGTACAGGAAGGCAAAGAAAGAAGGCAAGCCGTTTTGTTGCTACGATTGTCTCCCATGTCCAGAAGGGAAAATTTCCAACCAGAAGGGTAAGCAGGTCCGGCTCCTAAGATTTCCAGAGATTTTGACAAATATATTGAATGAACTGAAGGGATGTGAATAGAAGTTTATTTCCTTTTCATAGGTGAGAACATCTTTCTCCTCCAAACTGGAGGAGATTAAAAAGATTTTTTTATGTAGCTTCCTTTCTGGCAAAATTAATTTGCTTAAAATGAAGACAGAATGAAATTCTTTAAGTTGCATATGGTATCCAGAACATGACAGGTTTCAGGATTTGGGTGTTGGCTTGAGAAGCACTGATTCATGGCAGTTTAATGTTCAGTCATAATTGAATATTACAATAAATACAGATTGTCCATATTTTAAACCAAATCCTACTTTTCTAGACATGGATGACTGTTACCAGTGCCCAGAAGACCAGTATCCAAACAAGGAGAAAAGGGACTGCTTTCCAAAGATTGTAAGCTTCTTGTCTTATGAAGAACCTTTGGGGATTGGTCTAGCTATCTCTGCTTTTCTTCTTTTTCTCATCACAGCGTTGGTGCTTGGGATATTCACTAAGTACAAGGACACTCCAATAGTCAAAGCCAACAACCGGAACCTTTCTTACACACTCCTTGTCTCCCTGATGCTCTCCTTCCTTTGTGTTCTGCTCTTCATTGGACAGCCTGGAAAAGTGGCCTGTCTCCTTCAGCAAACAGCTTTTGGACTCGTCTTCTCAGTAGCAGTTGCTTGTGTTTTAGCCAAAACCATCATGGTGGTTTGTGCTTTCATGGCCACCAAACCAGGTTCCAGGATGAGGAAATGGATGGGATGGAAAATGGCCACCTCCATTGTTCTTTTCTGCTCTTTGATCCAAGCCAGCCTTTGTGCTGTCTGGCTGGCCACCTCTCCTCCCTTCCTAGATCTTGACATGAACTCGATGGCTGACCAGATAATTGTGAAATGTAGTGATGGATCCACTATCATGTTCTACTCTGTCCTAGGCTTTTTAGGCTTCTTGTCCATGAGCAGTTTCCTTGTGGCTTTCCTTGCCAGGAAATTACCAGACAGTTTCAATGAAGCCAAGCTGATCACCTTCAGCATGTTGGTCTTCTGCAGTGTCTGGTTTTCCTTTGTGCCCACCTATCTGAGCACCAAGGGGAAATACATGGTGGCTGTGGAGATCTTCTCCATCCTTGCCTCCAGTGCTGGATTGCTGTTTTGCATCTTTTTTCCAAAATGCTACATCATTTTGGTAAGGTCCGATTTGAACAACAGAATGAAGCTGATAAGAAAGCATTAAGAATTCCAATGTCTTTATTCAGTAAAGGTTTCCCGGTGATGAGGGCATAGACTGAATGAATCATATGCTTGCAAAGGATATGTTTATTTTCTTTCCTCTTTTCCCCTCTGCTTGATTGCTTTATTACCCATTGCATCATATATGTCCCTCACACTCCATCACTGTGATGCACAATAACTCTTAATAGAGTATTTAGTTAAATAAAAGTAAAGAAAGGGCTCATTTGAAAGGATGCAGAACATCTTTATTTCGTTATTTGAAAGTCACAACTACTTGGCTGTGGAGATTTTCTCCATCCTGGCCTCCAGCGCTGGATTGCTGGTTTGCATCTTTTCCCCCAAATGTTACATCATTTTGGCAAGGCCTGATTTGAACAACAGGGAGCAGCTAGTAAGGAGAAAGTTTTAGAAGTTCTAAATGCTTTTGGTCTTTAATCAGCAAAGCTTTCCTGCTAATGAATCATTGGTTGAATAAATCAAATACACTGCAAAAATACCTTGTTTTTCTGTCTTCCTTTTCCCTCCCTTCCCCTCACTCTATCTCTTTCTTTTCTTCAGCTTTAAATTAGGATCCTCTTCAGTCTCTGAAGCATATACTCACTGAGGAAGATCTTGCTCCAGTGCACAGGAGTCTGCAAAATCTTGACAACTTTTGTTTCTTCCAATATTTCAGCACAAAAAGAACATGAAATTGCTACTTCTCCAGAGGGAAAGCCTAAACACAACATAGAAAATACAAATACTTCTTTGCCCACCCAGGTCCCAGAATAAAGACATGAGACAGAGATATGGATTAAAATATGGGCCACACTTTATTAAATCTAGTCCAATTATATATATCGCTGGACTCATCAAATGAGGGGGCCTGCGGTAGTGCGGAAGCAGGAAAATGCAGGGTATCCACGATACCCTTAACAGTCAATGGGCAACTCCCAGGCCCCAGTTTCCAGCACTCTTGATGACAGCAGGAACCTGGGTGGCCTCTAATAAACACCCCAGACCTCGAGCCATCTTTATTTGATGACTGTTAGTCCGAAAGTGGCCCAGCACATCTACCTGCCGCAGGCCCTGTAATCGCACGATCCGCAGAGCTGGGAGGTTGGATGCGCTGTTGGCTTACCAGAATTACCAATGGAGCACACCGAGACAACCTGTTTTTCCACACTACCCACCACAGCATAGGGACTAGCTTGACTAAGTCCCATGCCCGCCATTGAGCACACGTAGCTCAGAGAGCAGGCCCCCTTTAATGTCTTCAAGAAATATGTCCAAACCTGCATCAGACAGGTGGATGCCATCACCATTAAAATATTTAGTGTTGGAAGTTTGGATCCTGCGGTGATTGACCACAGATCTGAGGCCACCGCTGCAGACACCTCTACACACTTCCCTACTGACCCGTTGGCAGGCCTTGTTAACATTTTCAATGTTCTGGGCACCTCGCCAGGCCAAACGTGGGATGATCATGGACCACACAATCCACATAGCAGGATACTTTTCATTCAACCTTCTAAGATCTCTTAGAATGTCAAGCATCACTGCCTTACCAGAGGATCCAGGCAGATCATTGCCTCCCACATGAATTACTAAAATATCAGGTGGTGTCTGATTAAAGACCGTCATCCTGCTTAACTGGATCCATTGCATGCCACGCATGCCTTTCCATGTAATATATGCATGGGTACTAAGCCCTAAATCATTCCCCCACGGGGAAGATGCGGCATAATGCGCCACCCAATAAACATAACTGTGGCTGATGATCATCACGTGTCTTCAGCCTTCCAGCCTCTTGACACCTGCAATGACACAAACAGCCCCTGCCTACACGTTAGGTAGAGGTCTGATGTACTTATGATAGCAAGACAACGACCAACGCCCCAGCTGTTTGATTTGGTCTGTATTATAACCCATAGCTGCCGCAACTGATGCTGCTCCTATTCTAAAGGAATGTGTCCCAAATCTCATCTCCTTCACTTCTATCCTCTCCAGTGCCATGTCAGTAAGTTTCCAAAATTGATATTTTGTAAGTGGCAACCCGTCCATATGTTGGAATAAATACCCCACGTTTGGACCCCTGATCTCCATGAATTCCTGAACTGCCTTTACGGGACAAATGCACTTAATACTACATTTCCCTAAAACTAATTGCCTGCCTTTTCCCAATGGATCCGCTTTGGACCGCCTTATATTGATCTTTAACTGACCATCCTGAACTATAACATCACCCTGCTGTAAGGCCCTTAGTGAGGTGTCCCCTTTTCCCATAGCCACTAACTTGCTAATTCGCAGGGCCCCAAAAAAGGACACCAATGCCACTGCTTGAAATAATGTCACCTCATATCGGTCCCTACATAAAGCTACCCGCTGCTCACATAGTTGTCCAAGGAGAGTAGGGGATATGGGTGTTCTGGCATCCTGGACCCTCTCCCTGGACCATCCTTCCAACATGTTCCTGATTCTAAAATCACCAGAAAAATCCTTGAATCCATTCGATCTTGCATAGAATGCCAGGGCTGACAGTTTACCCTGAATAGTGCCTGTGGCTAATCCCTTCCTATGTAAGACTATTATGAATTGTTGAAGGTGCTCCACTGGAGCTGGCCATGTTTGTTCTAGCGCCTCCTAAATTCATGAAACTCAGTACCTGTGGCTAAATAATCCTTTCGCGTCCTGGGATCCAATGCAAGACCTATTGCTCTCGACGCTTGTTTCCACCAATCTGCCAGACCTATGCTGGAAGACCTTCTGGCAAGTCCCTGGCCTCTGGTGCTAGCTCCCTGAAATGCTTGATCTATTGGCATGAGGGAGCCAACAGATCAAGCATACGTGACGAGCGTGCACCATTACGTTAAACTGCAGTGCCCGTAGGGTGAAAGCCATGACCAATTCTATGCCCCTATCTGAATGTGATGTCTTGTAGTTGTTTCTCAAAACTGTCATCAAGTTGCATTGATGAAATGGAGCAGTAGCAGTCCATGGCAGCTATAGAGATCCTGGTCTCCTAGTTCATCATTCGGTAGGAGATTTTGGCTGAGGTCAGGGTGACCCTGAAGCTCTTCAAGAGTCATCTGCTAAGGGATCAGCCTTCTTTTTTAGTTTCCTGCTTTATGACATGTAATCCAAAATGAGAGATTTTGCTGAACTATGCCTGATTCTGCCTGAATCACTATGGGTTCTCTAATCCATGATTTTAAGAAAGAAATCCACATGCTTAGTGTAGTAAATCACATTCGAGTAGGCCCATTGAATCAACGAAGCTTAGGGGATTCAACTCCTCAATCAGTTCCATTGTTCAAATGGGCGGACGTTAACTCTGACTTACTATGTTAAAGTAAGTTCCAATTAGAACAGGCTTATTTGAATCGAAGAAACATCAAAGGACATTGACTCACCCAATCCCCATTGATTCAAGAAGGCTACTCTAATGTGATTAACTATGCTAAGCAACAGGTTGTTGGTCTTTGAAGGATTATTTTGCGCAACCTGTGTTTGCACCAAAGTGTTTGCTGATCGAGGCCCTGATTTGTTCCATGATCACACAAATTACCCACATGAAGTTCACTCTTCCAATTGACGTTCTCTTGGAGATGAACTCATATAACCCTGAAGTGCAGATTTTTACAAAAAAATGAATAATAAAAGAATAGAAAAAAGGGAAAGGAAAGGAATAAATTCACTTTTAGGGTAGATATTCTAAGGGAATATTTTCCTGAGTCTCTCTCTCTCTCTCTCTCTCTCTCTCTCTCTCTCTGTATGTGTGTGTGTGTGTGTGTGTGTGTGTGTGTGTGTGAGTGAGTGAGTGAGTGAGTGTGTGTGTGTTATTCATTTTAAGCATTCAAACAGAAAAATACTAGGCAGCTGTGCTGGCACAAAGGAAATCACACAGTCCACATTAACTTCAATTCAGAGATAAGCCTCTGCTCCTCTTGGTATCTCCTGAAGAAGAACAGGTTATAATTTTCCTGAGATGTCATAAACATGTTTTCTTGTCCAATATTTCATAGGAATTGTAATCCAGTAAGGTTATCATCAAAAATGTAATTACAAGTTCAAACATGTTGACTTCTGCTTCACCTCTTAAGTCCCAGAGAAGTATCAGCAAAGGGACCAGTGCTGGCAGACGGAAGTGGTTAATATTTATTTCTTCTTTCACGTTTGTCCTCGGGATCCTCAGAATGATCTTACTCTGCTGGCTAGTGAAATTTGGCATATTTTGTGAGCCACACATCAACCGATGCTGTGTGCCTATTTCAATCAGGAAGGGTTATGTGGGCACATGTGAATTTTCTTGCAGGTGGAATTACTTCATTGAGAACAATGGTGTTTGTAGTATTATTATTTTTGTTTTGGCCTCAGGTGACATGCCAGATTCCTATTGCAAAATGCACCATCAGTGACCCTCTTCCTATCCTTTACAAGCATCACCAGTCAGGAGACATCATCATCGGTGCCATTATGTCTCAGATCTATGTATTTTCTGCTCTGGTAACCTTCACAAACCGTCCCTCTCCTGACCTCTTTGATGACATCGTGTATGTATTTTTTTTAATAAAATGCTCTGAAACGCATCCACCTGGCCTTTTGGTCAAAAGCTGCCTTATAGATTGTGAGTTTCAGTAGATAGTTTGCAACTTACCAGCATTATATTTTGCATTTCTGAATGAATGATAAATCCTAGCTCTGATGTTTGTTCCTCTTTCTTGTCCTTTAGAGTAATGCCAGTTATGTATCTTATATCCCAAGCATTCTTGCATAACCAGACCATTGTTTCCGATGCCCTAAGTATTAGGAGCACAGGACTGGATGAGATGATGAAAATACTCTCTTTCCTAGTCTTTTTTTGGGCTGACGTTATCAGAGACAATAAACGGGATGGTTTCCATTTTGTCACTTCTCTCTCTCTCTATATATATATATCTTGTAAAGCTTTTACCTAACATTTCTAATATACTGTAATTAACTTCTTTAATATTTGAATAATTTATTCTTTTTTAGCTTTTATCATTGTCTTTCCAATTGTGAAAGCTACCTTGTGTCCTTTTTTCAGGAAGAAGGTGTGGTAAAAATATTTTAAATAAAATTAAAATAGCCTCACATTCTTTTAATTCTCCTTTGCTTTTGCCTTGATTCTTTGCATTCCTACTGTGGTACTTTTGTTCTGTTTTTTTCACCACCTTATTTATACGTTTAAGAAAGATACTGGTGGGTATTTTAGTGAAAATGAGAATTTCACAAGGATAACCAGCATCTTATGTACTTACAGAATATCCAGGGCAGTCTGATTAGAAGGATGATTAATGCTTTGGTATTACTATTTACAGTACTATCAATAGGACTGATTCTCTACTCTTGCAAGGAAAGGACTTTTAATTTATGTCATATAAAGGTGTGCTCAATAGTAACAGATGGTTATCACCAAAAGTTTTCCATGCCCATCACCCTAAATCTTCTTAAGAATCTAAGTATTACCTCTGAAGCTGGTATCTTTTTCACTAGGGTCTTGAAAAAAAGAAACCTTTGTTAGATGTCCAGTGGACAAGACTCTCCTTCCAACTCATTCATTGGTTACATACAAAAGAAAAAGACAGAAGAACTGAAAGAATTATAAAAGATAGCCAAATATAATTGCATTAGATACGGAGCAAAAATCTGATATTCTAAATGTATCTGTTTCTAGACACCACAGCTGTTTTGTAAATCAAAGGTAACCAGAACCCTGTAAATCTGAGAGGAAATGTGATTATGTTAGGAATAAATTTGGGTCAAATGTTCAGATTTTTTTTTCCACCAAGTAGTATTGAGTCAAACAGTACTATTGACAGGATTATGAGCGTTAAAGACAGGCATCGCTGGACTTTCACAATATTTCCTCAGACGTTGGTAGATTGGGCTTGGTATGTACAATGAATTGAAATGTAGCACATCATTCTCAGTCAAATGCCCTGTGACACAGCATGTACCTCTTATCCTAGATTCATGGTTCAGATCTACCAGCATGTCCTGTCCTTGGCGTTTGCTGTGCAGGAGATCAATGAAAATCCTCAGATCGTACCCAATGTCACCCTCGGCTTCCATATCTATAACAGTCGTTTCATCCCAAATCCAACTTACCATGCTTCCTTGGAAATTTTCTCTACAAAGGGCAGATTCACCCCTAATTACAATTGTGATACCCAGAACAATCTAATGGCAGTCATCGGCGGACCTAACCCTGAAGTCATCCGCCACATGGCTACTATTTTGTCCATCTTCAAATGTCCGCAGGTAAGATTTGCTAAGAAGGCATGGGAGTGCATTATTATTCCTTTGAGGTTTAAAGAGACAAAAACTGCGAAGGAAATGAAGGCAAATCCGTTGCTTTTATTTTTTCAGTGAGTAATTATGTTAGAAGGAGCTATCAAAATACAGTACCACTTTGTGGTTTTCTACCATCTTTTGGTTATGGGAGGATCTAACCCTCAAATTATTTGCCACATGGCTACCATTCTGTGTATCTTCAAATGTCTCCATATAAAATTTGTAGATGGCTAACACCAGTTTCTCACATCAGTTTCTTTTTAATATTCCTTTGTGGTTTAAAGACAGAATAAAATTCAGGGCAGGGGGAAGCAAATCAATTTTTTTATTATTTTCTTCTGTGAGTAGTCATGTTAGAAGGAACAATCAAAACCCCTTTCTCCACTCTCTTGAGGATAGTATCATTTAAATTGGCAGATCATTAGCTTAGTATAAACAGAGACACAGACAGACAGGTACATTTACTTCTCATTTTAAAAAATAATAATTTCAAAAATTAAAATGAATGAATGAATGAATATTGTATATAAGATGGCTGCTGAAGGATTTTAAAGTTTAGTAGAATTGGTGCTGTTATTTGGCTAATACAGTTGGATCTATATATCTATTGTTGTTCTTTAGTCGTTAAATCGTGTACAACTCTTCGTGACCTCATGGACCAGAGCACACCAGGCCCTCCTGTCTTCCCCTGCCTCCTAGACTTTGGTCAAAATATCTAGATCTAGATCTTTTAAAAAGTAGTTATTGCTTTTACTCCTTTCTTTTCCTTCTGTTGTGTTCAGCTGATATATGGCTCTGCTCCATTGGTCAATGAAAATCCCCAGGCTGCTTTCTATCACCAGATGTTCCCAAATGTGGACCATCAGTACAAAGGTATTCTTCAACTCTTGCTGCATTTTGGATGGATGTGGACTGGGGTGATGACCATGAATAATGACAATGGAGAGAGGTTCATCAATGAGATTCTCCCTATATTTGCCCAGGAAGGTATCTGCTTGGATTTTATACAATGGTGGACAGTAGTTATGTATTCCAATGACATCACCGAAATGGTGGCAGAGGGGATCAAAATTTACCACGTGATCATGAGCAGCACTATTAATGCAGTGATAATTCATGGTGAAATTGACACCATGATAATTTTGAGAATGTTTCCTGGTATGTCAACTTACGAGGATATATCATGGGAAACCAAAGGTAAAATCTGGATCATGACCATTCAGATGGACTTTACATCACTTCCCTTTCAAAGAAGCTTGGATTTAAACTTCCTCCATGGTGCACTATCCTTTTCAGTTCATTCTGAGGATGTGTCAGGATTTCATAATTTTCTTCAGTCCAGAAATCCTACCTTGAAAAATTACGATGGCTTTATCCAGGTCTTCTGGGAAGAAGCATTCCAATGTTCGTTCCTCAGGTCCGTGAGATACACCCAGTCTGAGTCAATCTGCACTGGAGAGGAGAAGCTGGAGAGTCTTCCTGCCTCTGTTTTTGAAATGAAAATGACCAGTTTCAGTTACAGCATCTACAATGCAGTCTATGCTTTGGCATATGCTTTGCATGAAATGCACTTATCGCAGTTCAAATCCAGAGGAAGTTTAGATGAAGCAGGACCAAATGTTCTGAAGAAACAGCCATGGAAGGTAAGGTCTCGAACATTTGGAATGAAAGATATCTCATGTGACAAAGATGAGGGAATGTGTTTCAAAGAAAATCAATCCAAGTCTGTGGATGGAACAACTTCAGTTTTGGAGGACCAAGTCTACTTCAGTTGGCCAAAATATCCAATACTGGGGGTTTGAAGGAATCAATAACATTGGTGGAATATAGTAACCTGGGTTTCAAGAGAAATAGAAACAATGACTGAGAATCTTCACAGATATATCATATGGGATGTTCTATTATTTTCTTTTTGCCAAAGAAATTCTATGGAAAATCTTGTGGAACTTCTCTGAGGTGTTCTGGTCACTGTGTTATGGATGAATATCAAACTCCACAGGATTATTATGACTGCCTTGCAGGAGAGTAGAGGGGAAATGGGAAGTGGTGCAGAATCATCCAAATCCTCTACAGGAAGGATATCTTACCTGAACAGGACTCCCCAAACAGAATGTAAAGCTGAAATATGGCAGGGGATAAACATTTAGAAATCAGGGAGGATGAGACCAGGTGCCCATTTTCAGGCGAAGTCAAGAAATCAGGAGGAAGGCTTGGTTGGGAGTCCTGAAATGTGGAAAGAGAAAAATGCAGAGAATGAGAAATTTTGCAAATTCTTATCACATTGCTGATTGGGGAAATTGGAGAATGAACACTGGGAGAATATGCACTTATTTAGCATGAAATTATTCCTGCCCATGGTTTGGAGGAGTGCTTTATTGTCATTGACCAACATTTTAACCTTTTTATTGCAAAGTTATTTCTAATTATTAATTTTTTTAATAATAATGATCATGTGACATGCTGAAATAATCTCTAACTGTACAACAGTATGATGATGTTTTACTCCCCAGAGCACCATCCTACTGTTGTTCGGTTATGAATGTCTGAGCATCCGTATAATACCGAGTTTCTTTAAAATGACTTTCTTAGCATAGGTCATAACATAGCCGGAATATCACAGAGACAAAGGATCGTCATCCTTTTCAAAACTATAGGACTTTAGCTTTTCTTTGGTCTCTTTTTCATATTAACTTTCATTGTTCAATTTAGCTCAACCACTTTGTGAGAAGGGTTTCATTCAATAACAGCGCTGGAACAAAAGTCTCCTTCAACCAACTTGGGGAGCTAGAAGCAGGATTTGATATTATCAACTGGGTCCCTTTCCCAAACCAATCCTTTCTTAGAGTGAAAATTGGAAGAATAGACCCCATGGCTTCCCAAGGAGAAATGTTCACCATTCGTGAAGAAGCTATTGTGTGGCCAAGGAGATTTAACCAGGTAAGGTCCACCACATGTGTAACCATTTAGAAGTCATTTCCCGAGGGTTCAAGACATTCTTCTTTGTTTAGATGTCATAAAGTCCCATCCTTGGTATCTTGGATCTTTAGATGTCTTCAAAACTACTTCTGCAATGATTCATTTTAGAAACACTCATGGGACAACATCCCTGGTTTCCTCTTGAGACCAGAATAGCTTCAAGAGAGGTTGCATGGACACCCATGTTGCCTATAGATCTGTTTCTTTCAGGAGCCTGCTGCTATCCCACCAGTATCAGCTGCCTATGCAACCAACTCTTTGACCAATTGTAGGACCTGCCATCTCTATTCCACCCAGTGGAATAGTTGTAATTAATGTTCTTGCCTCTTCATGACTAACAAAGAAGCAGGCTTAGACAGTGTACTGTATTCCAATTACTCTCTGCCTCGTAGCTTTGCATCACTGAGGGAGGGTCAGACCTCTGCTCTTCTAAGATGATCCATGGAGTGTTCACCAAGATTTCCTCTTCTCCTGCTCACCTGGCTAGCTTTGAGTTGTTGAAATAAATTGGTGAATTGAACCACTGGAAACAGCCACTCCAACAGGACTTACTAAAAGTTGTGTGCAGAAGGACAATATTTTGCCTCCACGTTTTTGATTCAAACGAGGAAGGGAGGTGAATCCTTCTTTCTAACATCCCTTCTGATTGTGAAACCATCTGTTTCGTGAGCATTTGGGTGGTTTGGAGGCTTGGGCAAGGGAGTATTCCTTGGTTCGGAAATGACATAATTTTTGTCAATTTCTAGTAAGAATTTACTATCATTCTCTAAAAAGCAAAGCAAAGCATACTGCTTGTTTACTGCCTTGTAGTGCTTAAAGCAGTCTCTGGGCAGTTAAAAATTGTGTTTGTTCAGGATACACACATACCCCATCCCCAGCAAACTGGGTACTCAGTTTACCATCCTCAGAAGTATGGAAGGCTGAATGAACCTCAAACTGGCTACCTGGGATTGAACCAGGGTCCTGAGCAAAGGTTTGGCTGCAGAAGTGCAGTTTAACAAGTACTGAGCCACAAGGCTCCCTTCTTTATATCTAGAAGGAAAGGAAGCAGCAACCATGAACCAGAGAAAAATTGACAAATGTCTTCCTCCAGGCTGAGAGTTGTTAAGTACTGGATTCTTGAAAATCTGGAATGGGATTACTGAGTGCTCCACCAGAAAGTGTAAAAGCAAAGAGTTTACACTTCTCCTACGCAACAAGAGGCTTCTTGCCATGAAGACCTCTATGACATGCTAGTTGAGCATGGGGATGGCTGTATCTATTTAATTTGGATAGCTGGGACACAGGGAAGGAGAATTCCACCAGGCATCATTTCTAAAAGGGAAAACTCACAAATTTCTTTATATTCCATATGGAAGAGTTCAAGATTCTTAAAAAATTGGAAGTCTTTTTCATCAAACCTGGCCATTCCCCACCCACCCCATCTTGTGCTGTCAAGTCAGAACTGACATGTAGTGACTCTACTAGGGTTTCAAGGTAAGTGGAGTATTGAGGAATTATTTTATCCATTCCACAACCCTAGTGAGTTTCAGTAGCAAAGCCAAGGAACCAAAACCAGGTCTCTTGAACCCAGGTCTGTTACAATATCCACACCACACCACACTGGATAATCCTTATCTTGTTTGGCTCTGATACGAGTCTGAGTTCTATATCCCATTATCTACGTTTTGCAAAACAGGCCTTTCAGCTTCATAAAATCTCCCCGTTTTTTGCTTTCATACCAGTTTCCCGCCTTTGATACAAAGAAAGCAAAACAGGAATTATTACTGAAATGAAGATGATAACTGAAACAAACACTAAGAATATTCTTGTATTTCAATTGTGAACAGGCACAGCCCCTTTCTCAGTGTAATGACCATTGTCATGCGGGTTACAGGAAGGCCACAAAAGAAGGAGAACCATTTTGTTGTTACAATTGCCTTCCATGTCTAGAAGGGAAAATTTCCAACCAGAAGGGTAAGCAGATCCACCTAGTGAATTTTCCAGGGATATTAACAGATACATTTGGATGAACTGTATGGATGTTAGTAGAAGTGAAGAATTGTTTCCAGTTTGTGGCCTCCTTCAGATGTGCCAGTGTCCCCCAGGGAGCCTTATGGCCCCCATTGAGAATGACTCTTGTGCTCACAACCATTCACAAGTGACACCAAGCAAGAAAAAATCTCAGAAACTGATTCCTTTTTTTCATTAGTTCTCAGCCAAACTCAGCACAATTGTCAGGGCTGTTTTTCAACAAGTATTAATGGTAGTGAGCACAAGAAGGGATCCTGTAGATTATCTTGACTGCTGCCATTGATGTCTTCAACATTCAGGCTGCCCTTAGCTATGTTAAGCTTGCCATCCTTTTTTCTTCTGCCAAGCATACTCAGCAAGAATATCCCCAGCAACAAAGCAAAAAACAGGAATAAATGACTGCGTTTCTCAACATTTATTCTGTATTATTTTTAAATTTAAATTTAAATGTTTTTTAATATATGTTTACAACTAGAAACAGAATCTCTCTTTACTGGCTAGCTGTGCAGTATAATAAATACACATTGTCTCTATTTTAAGACCAATACTTATTTTCTAGACATCGATGACTGCTTTCATTGTCCAGAAGATCAATACCCAAACAAGGAGAAAAATGACTGCCTTCCGAAAAATGTAAGCTTCCTCTCTTTTGAAGAACCTTTGGGGATCGGTTTGGCTATCTCTGCTTTTCTTCTTTTTCTCATCACAGCGTTGGTGCTTGGGATATTCACTAAGTACAAGGACACTCCAATAGTCAAAGCCAACAACCGGAACCTTTCTTACACCCTCCTCGTCTCCCTGATGCTCTCTTTCCTTTGTGTTCTGCTCTTCATTGGACAGCCTGGAAAAGTGGCCTGTCTCCTTCAACAAACAGCTTTTGGACTCGTCTTCTCCATGGCAATTGCCTGTGTATTAGCCAAAACCATTATGGTGGTTTGTGCTTTCATGGCCACCAAACCAGGGTCCAGGGTGAGGAAATGGATGGGGAAGAAATTGGTCACCTCCATCATCTTTTCTTCAACTTTGACTCAAGCCACTCTTTGCACTGTGTGGTTGGCCACCTCTCCTCCCTTCCCAGATCTTGACATTCACTCCGCAGCTGAAGAAATTGTTGTAAAATGTAATGATGGGTCTGCCATCATGTTCTACTGTGTCCTAGGCTTTTTAGGCTTTTTGTCCCTAAGCAGTTTCCTTGTGGCTTTCTTTGCAAGAAGGCTACCGGACAGTTTCAATGAAACCAAGCTGATCACCTTTAGCATGTTGGTGTTTTGCAGCGTTTGGTTATCCTTTGTGCCCACCTATCTGAGCACCAAGGGGAAATACATGGTGGCTGTGGAGATCTTCTCCATCCTGGCCTCCAGTGCTAGTTTGCTGGTTTGCATCTTTTTCCCCAAATGTTACATCATTTTGGCAAGGCCTGATTTGAACAACAGGGGGCAGCTAGTAAGGAGAAAGTTTTAGAAGTTCTAAATGCCTTTGGTCTTTAATCAGCAAAGCTTTCCTGCTAATGAATCATTGGTTGAATAAATCAAATACATTGCAAAAATACCTTGGTTTTCTGTCTTCCTTTCCCCTCCCTTCCCTTCACTTTATCTCTTTATTTTCTTTGGCTTTAAATTCAGATCTTCTTCATATCCAATCTCTGAAATATATACTCACTGAGGAAGATCTTGCTCCAGTGCACAGGAGTCTGCAAAACCTTGACAACTTTTGTTTCTTCTGATATTTCAGGTTCCTTGGCACTTGGTAGCACAAAAAGAACATGAAATGGCTACTTCTCCTCCAAGGGGAAAGCCTAAACACAACATAGAAAATACAAATACTTCTTTCACTCAGAAAAGTCTTCACCTCCATCCAGAACTGATATTGGAAGCTGGATAAAAATGTCTGGCAAAAATATAAATATACCCTGGAGTAAGAAGTGGTCTTTGAGTTTACCACCAGAAAAGGATGGAGAAGAAAAACCTTACAGCATATGAGTCATCCACCTGTCCAATGTTTGATCATTACAATAAGTGCCAAGTCTTTGTATTAATTTCTCTACTCCAGAAACCCTTTTTAATGGAAAAGAGGGTATTCTAGAGCAGTTGTCCCCAACCTTGGGACTCCGGATGTACTTGGACTTCAACTCCCAGAAATCCTGGCCAGCAGAGGTGGTGGTGAAGGCTTCTGGGAGTTGTAGTCCAACGTTGGAGGCTCAACGTTGGGGACCACTGTTCTAGAGGATGAATGAATTCAATTCCCCACTATGCCTCTTTGACAGGGACTGAACTCAATGATCTATTGGTTCATTTCCAGCTTTGCAGTTCTAAGATGATGATGATGATGATCTGTTTCAAACTCCAGACTTTTCATGTTTGAAATTAAATTCTAGAGCTATCTGTCCCAACGTTTCCTGCCAAGTTGAAAAAGTCAGCAGGTTATCTAGTTGGGTGTCAGACAGCTAGTTCCTCCATTGGTAGGGTGGAAAAGGAAGGAAGGAAGGAAGGAAGGAAGGAAGGAAGGAAGGAAGGAAGGAAGGAAGGAAGGAAGGAAGGAAGGAAGGAAGGAAGGAAGGAAGGAAGGAAGGTGTCGATTTTGAAGAATTCAAAGCAGAAACATATTTGGAAACCCTGTCAATATACTGTTGATTAACATACATTGTTTGGATTATGTTTGCATTGAATCCATCTATAAACGGTAGTTGTTTCTCTAAACTGTCATCAAGTTGCATTGATGAAATGGAGCAGTAGCAGTCCATGGCAGCTATAGGGATCCTGGTCTCCTAGTTCATCATTCAGTAGGAGATTTTGGCTATCAGGGTGACCCTGAAGCTCTTCAAGAGTCATCTGCTAAGGGATCAGCCTCCTTTTTTAGTTTCCTGCTTTATGACATGTAATCCAAAATGAGAGATTTTGCTGAACTATGCCTGAGCCATCCTGAATCACTATGGGTTCTCTAATCCATGATTTTAAGAAAGAAATCCTCATGCTTAGTGTAGTAAATCACATTCGAGTAGGCCCATGGAATCAACAAGGTTTAGGGGAACCAACTCCTCAATCAGTTCCATTGTTCAAATGGGCGGACGTTAACTCTGACTTACTATGTTAAAGTAAGTTCCAATTAGAACAGGCTTATTTGAATCGAAGAAACATCAAAGGACATTGACTCACCCAATCCCCATTGATTCAAGAAGGCTACTCTAATATGATTTACTATGCTAAGCAACAGGTTGTTGGTCATTGAAGGATTATTTTGCGCAACCTGTGTTTGCACCAAAGTGTTACCTGATCAAGGCCCTGCTTTGTTCTATGATCACACAAATTACCCACATGAAGTTCTCTCTTCCAATTGAAATTCTGCTGGGGATGAAAGGAAAGGAATAAATCCACTTTTAGGGTAGATATTCTAAGGGAGTATTTTCCCGAGCTCTCTCTCTCTCTCTCTGTGTGTGTGTTTGTGTGTGTGTGTGTGTTATGCATTGTAAGCATTCAAGAGAAAAATACAGGGCAGCTGTGCTGGCACAAAGTAAATCACACAGTCCACATTAACTGCAATTCAGAGATAAGCGTCTGCTCCTCTTGGTATCTCCTGAAGAAGACCAGGTCATAATTTTCCTGAGATGTCATAAACATGTTTTCTCGTCCAATATTTCATAGGAATTGTAATCCAGTAAAGTTATCATCAAAAATGTAATTACAAGTTCAAACATGTTGACTTCTGCTTCACCTCTTAAGTCCCAGAGAAGTATCAGCAAAGGGACCAATGCTGGCAGACGGAAGTGGTTAATATTTATTTCTTCTTTCACATTTGTCCTCGAGATCCTCAGGATGATCTTACTCTGCTGGCTAGTGAAATTTGGCATATTTTGTAAGCCACACATCAACCAATGCTGTGTACCTATTTCAGTCAGGAAGGGTCATGTGGGCACATGTGATTTTTCTTGCAGGTGGAATTATTTCATTGAGAACTATGGTGTTTGTAGTATTATTATCTTTGTTTTGGCCTCAGGTGACATGCCAGATTCCTATTGCAAAATGCACCATCAGTGACCCTCTTCCTATCCTTTACAAGCATCACCAGTCAGGAGACATCATCATCGGTGCCATTATGTCTCAGATCTATGTCTTCTCTGCTCTGGTAACCTTCACAAACCGTCCCTCTCCTGACCTCTTTGACGACATTGTGTATGTATGTTTTTTTTTTTTTTTAAAAATAAAATGCTCTGAAACGCATCCACCTGGCCTTTTGGTCAAAAGCTGCTTCATAGATTGTGAGTTTCAGTAGATCGTTTGCAACTTACCGGCATTATATTTTGCATTTTTGAATGAATGATAAATCCTAGCTCTGATGTTTTTTTAGCTTTTAATATTGTCTTTCCATTTGTGGAAGCTACCTTGTGTCCTTTTTTTAGGAAGAAGGTGGGGTAAAAATATTTTTAAATAAAATAAAAATAAAATAAGACAGTGGTTGGCCCTCCCTTTGGTCTGAGAAGGGAAGCCTCATAATGTTTTAATTCTCCTTTTCTTTTGCCTTGATTCTTTTCATTCCTTCTGTGGTTTCATTGTTCTACGTTTTTTTTCCCACCACCTTATTTTTACCTTTTAGAAAGATACTGGTGGGTATTTTACTGAAAATTGGAACTTCACAAGGATTACCAGCATCATATGGAATTACAGAGTATTTAGGCAGTCTGATTAGAAGGGTGATTAATGCTTTGGTATGACTATTTACAGTACTGTCAATGGTACTAAAATAGGATTGATTCTCCACTCCTGAAAGGAAAAGACTTTTACTTTTTTTAACTTTTATTAGATTTTTACCCCACCCGCCTAGACAAAGTCTACTTGGGTGGCTTACACAATGTAAAAACAAAGACTTTTAATTTATGCCATATATAGGTGTGCTCAATAGTAACAGATGGTTATCACCAAAGGTTTTCCAAGCCTGTCATCCTAATTCTTCTTAAGAATCTAAGTATTACCTCTGAAGCTGGTATCTTTTTCACTAGGGTCTTGAAAAAAAGAAACCTTTGTTAGATGTCCAGTGGACAAGACTCTCCTTCCAACTCATTCATTGTTCACATACAAAAGAAAAAGACAGAAGAACTGAAAGAATTACAAAAGATAGCCAAATATAATTGCATTAGACAGGGAGCAAAAATCTGATATTGTAAATGTATCTGTTTCTAGACACCAGAGCTGTTTTGTAAATCAAAGGTAAGCAGAACCCTGTAAATCTGAGAAGAAATGTGATTATGTTAGGAATAAATTTGGGTCAAATGTTCAGAATTTTTTTTCCCACCAAGTAGTATGGAGTCAAACAGTACTATTGACAGGATTGTGAGCGTTAAAGACAGGCATCGCTGGACTTTCACAATATTTCCTCAGACGTTGGTAGATTGGGCTTGGTATGTACAATGAATTCAAATGCAGCACATCATTCTCAGTCAAATGCCCTGTGACACGGCATGTACCTCTTATCCTAGATTCATGGTTCAGATCTACCAGCATGTCTTGTCCTTGGTTTTTGCTGTTCAGGAGATCAATGAAAATCCTCAGATCATACCCAATGTCACCCTCGGCTTCCTTATCTATAACAGTCGCTTCATGCCAAGTCCAACTTACCATGCCTCCTTGGAAATTATCTCTACAAAGGGCAGATTCACCCCTAATTACAATTGTGATACCCAGAACAATCTAATGGCAGTCATTGGAGGACCTAACCCTGAAGTCATCCGCCACATGGCTACTATTTTGTCTATCTTCAAACGTCCGCAGGTGAGATTGGCTCACAAGGAATGGGAGTGTAAACTAGATTCTCACCTCTCTTTCTTTTTACTATTCCTTTGAGGTTTAAAGAGACAGAAATTGCGAATTAAATAAAGGCAAATCTGTTGCTTTTATTTTTATTTTTTTCAGTGAGTAATTATGTTAGAAAGAGCAATCAAAATACTATTTTGTAGTTTTCTACCATCTTTTGGTGATTGGAGGACCTAACCCTCAAATCATATGCCACATGGCTACCGTTCTGTGTATCTTCCAATGTCCACAGATAAAATTTGTAGATGGCTAATAGACGTTTCTCACATCTTTATTTTTTTAATTTATTCTATTTATATCCCACCTATCTGGTCAGTTACGAAACATCAGTTTCTTTTTAATATTCTTTTGTGGTTTAAAGACAGAATAAAATTCAGGGCAGGGGGGAAGCATATCATTTTTTTAATTATTTTCTTCTGTGAGTAATCATGGTAGAAGGAACAATCAAAACCCCTTTCTCCACTCTCTTGGTGATAATATCATTTAAATTTCCAGATCATTAGCTTAGTATAAAAAGAGACACATTTTACTTCTTATTTTAAAAAATAATAATTTCAAAAATTAAAATGAATGAATGAATATTGTATATAAGATGGTTGCTGAAGGGTTTTAAAGTTCAGTAGAATTAGTGCTGTTATTTAGCTAACAGAGTTGGGTCTATATATGTATTGTTGTTCTTTAGTCGTTAAATCGTGTCCGACTCTTCGTGACCCCATGGACCAGAGCACGCCAGGCCCTCCTGTCTTCCCCTGCCTCCTAGAGTTTGGTCAAAATATCTATATCATTAAAAAGTAGTTATTGCTTTAACTCCCCTCTTTTCCTTCTGTTCCGTTTAGCTGATATATGGCTCTGCTCCACTGGTCAATGAAAATCCCCAGGCTGCTTTCTATCACCAGATGTTCCCAAATGTGGACCATCAGTACAAAGGTATTCTTCAACTCTTGCTGCATTTTGGATGGACGTGGACTGGGGTGATGACCACGAATAGTGACAATGGAGAGAGGTTCATCAATGACATTCTCCCTATATTTGCCCAGGAAGGTATTTGCTTGGATTTTATACAAAGGTGGACAGTAGTTACGTATTCCAATGACATCACCGAAATGGTGGCAGAGGGGATCAGAATTTACCATGTGATCATGAACAGCACTGTTAATGCAGTGATAATTCATGGTGAAATTGACACCATGATATTTTTGAGAATGTTTCCTGGTATGTCAAAGTATGAGGGCATATCATGGGAAGCTGAAGGTAAAATCTGGATTATGACCATTCAGATGGACTTTACATCACTTCCCTTTCAAAGAATCTCAGACATAGACTTCCTCCATGGTGCACTATCCTTTTCAGTTCATTCTGAGGATGTGCCAGGATTTCATAATTTTCTTCAATCCAGGAATCCTACTTTGAAAAATTACGATGGCTTTATCCAGGTCTTCTGGGAAGAAGCATTTCAATGTTCGTTCCTCAGCTCCATGAGATACATCCAGTCTGAGTCAATCTGCACTGGAGAGGAGAAGCTGGAGGGTCTGCCTGCCTCTGTTTTTGAAATGAAGATGACTAGTCTCAGTTACAGCATCTACAATGCAGTCTATGCTTTGGCATATGCTTTGCATGAAATGCACTTATCACAGTTCAAATCCCGAGGAAGTTTAGATGAAGCAGGACCAAATGTTCTGAAGAAACAGCCGTGGCAGGTAAGGTCTAGAACATTTGGAATGAAGGATCTCTCATGCGACAAAGATGAGGGAATTCTTTTTCAAAGAAAATCAAGCCAAGTCTGTGATGGAACAACTTCAGCTTTGGAGGACCAAGTCTACTTCAGTTGGCCAAAATATCCAATACTGGGGGTTTGAAGGAATCAATAATATTGGTGGGATATAGTCACCTAGGTTTAAGAGAAATAGAAACAATCCTTCTGCTCCCACTATCAGCAAACCATTTTAGTCAAATGCAATCTTTGCTGTGTAATGGGAAAACAATACAAGGGAACCGATCCTCCTCACCACTTCCATCAGAGAGAGCGCTGATCAGGAGCTGGCTTCGGACCAATTCCCTACTGCAGTATAGTCTTCTCTCCCAAACTGCTTTAATTTCATTTTTTAATGACTTCCCCCCTGGTGGTTATAGAAGGGCCAGCTTGTAGCATCCAAAACTGTGCCCCCACAGCATACTGTCTGTTCTCTTTTTCCCCTGTCAGAGGCAATGTACTGGGGCAGTGTACTGGGTGTTTATACACTTATTTTGGTTTCTCTCTCTCTCTCTCTCTCTCTCTCTCTCTCTCTCTCTTTTTTTTTTTTTTTTTGGTATTTACTGACTGAGGGTATCAATCCTTTCACTTCAGTCCTTTCAAGAATGCCTGTCGGCCCTTTGTCACTGCCTGCCTGTACAGACAGGAAAATGATGAACAAATGTTTTCAAGAAAATGAAGCAAAGAAACCACACGATAGTATGACATAATCGGTCAACACCACCAGTTTTTTTTTAAAAAGAAACATATAGTTCCTTTGTTACATCATCTCCACCCTTTGCTAATGAATGTCCTGTCCCCATTCAAGATGCTATGCCAACCAGTCAAGTCCAATATCGCTTGGGTCCAGGTTATTTTCACAACTGCCTCTCTCCATATGAGGGTCCTACAGTTATATATCCTTTACAGCAGACTCCTCCATTGGTCCCATCGTCCACACAGATATTTTGAAAAAGTTCTTTAGAAGGGACCATTTCAGTGGCTTCTCCCAAGTGGTGCAATTCCCTTCTACTGAATGCTGAATGCTAGGTTGGCCTCCCCCTCGTCTGTCCTTCCTCAACTCAACATTTGGCCAATGACTGCCTTGTGAATAGATTTCTATTAATAAAGAATGCACTACTTTTTTTCCTTTCAAATTTTTTACATGGCTTCTTGTTCCTTTATATTGAGTTTTTTATTTAGAAATTATTTCAGGCTTTCTGTTTAATGTTATTTTACTATCATATGTGATCTGGAAGTTGAGTCATAGCAACTGGACTTCTTTCTTATTAGATTGAGCACCATCCTACTGTTGTTCGGTTGTGAATGTTTGAGCATCTGTATAATACTGAGTTTCTTTAAAATGAATTTCTTAGCACATTTCATAATATTGCTGGAATATCACAAAGACAAAGGATCACCATCTTTTTCAAAACTATAGGACTTTAGCTTTTCTTTGGTCTCTTTTTCATATTAACTTTCATTGTTCAATTTAGCTCAACCACTTTGTGAGAAGGGTTTCATTTAATAACAGCGCTGGAACAAAAGTCTCCTTCAACCAACTTGGGGAGCTAGAAGCAGGATTTGATATTATCAACTGGGTCCCTTTCCCAAACCAATCCTTTCTTAGAGTGAGAATTGGAAGAATAGACCCCATGGCTTCCCAAGGAGAAATGTTCACCATTCGTGAAGAAACTATTGCGTGGCCAAGGAGATTTAACCAGGTAGAGTCCACCACATTTGTAACTATTTAGAAGTCATTTCCTGAGGATTCAAGACATTGTTCTTTGTTTAGAAGTGATGAAGTCCCATCCTTGGTATCTTGGATCTTTAGATGTCTTCAAAACTACTTCTGCAATGATTCATTTTAGAAACACTCATGGGACAACATCCCTGGTTTCCTCTTGAGACCAGAATAGCTTCAAGAGAGGTTGCATGGACACCCATGTTGCCTATAGATCTGTTTCTTTCAGGAGCCTGCTGCTATCCCACCAGTATCAGCTGCCTATGCAACCAACTCTTTGACCAATTGTAGGACCTGCCATCTCTATTCCACCCAGTGGACTAGTTGTAATTAATGTTCTTGCCTCTTCATGACTAACAAGGAAACATGCCTTAGAAATGTATTCCAATTACCATATTCTTCCGTGTATAAGATGACCCAAGTATAAGACACCCCCTCCCCACTTTTCTAATCCAAAATTAAGAAATCAAAGTGGGGCTTAGCAAGTGTAGGAGGAAAGGGATAAAACTGCTGCAGAATCGCTTTGAACCCTGCTTTCCCCTCCACTTGTTTTTGTTCTCTCATCAGCTTACTTCCGTGTATAAGATGACCCTCAATTTTTAGTCTAAACATTTTAGACAAAATTATAGTGTTATACATGGAAAAATATGGTACTTTCTGTCTTGTAGCTTTGCATCACTGAGGGAGGGTCAGACCTCTGCTCTTCCAACATGGTCCCTGGAATGTTCACCAACATTCCCTCTTCTCCTGCTCACCTGACTAACTTTGAGTTGTTGAAAAAAATTGGTGAAGTGAACCACTGGAAACAGCTATTCCAACAGGACTTACTAAAAGTTAATATCCTTTCTCCTTATGAAACCATCTGTTTTACAAGCCGTTGGGTGGTTCTGAGACTTGGACAAGGGAGTATTCCTTGGTTAGGAAAGGACATAATTTTTGTCTATTTATAGTAAGAATTTACTATCATTCCCTAAAAAGCAAAGCAAATCATGCTGCTTGTGTACTGCCTTGTAGTGCTTAAAGCTGTCTCTGGGCAGTTAAGATTTGTATTAGTTCAGGCTCACACATACCCCATCCCCAGCAAGCTGGGTATTCAGTTTACCAACCGCAGAAGGATGGAAGGCTGAATGAACCTCAAACTGGCTACCTGGGATTGAACCAGGGTCCTGAGCAAAGGTTTGGCTGCAGAAGTGCAGTTTAACAAGTACTGAGCCACAAGGCTCCCTTCTTTATATCTAGAAGGAAAGGAAGCAGCAACCATGAACCAGAGAAAAACTGCCAAATGTCTTCCTCCAGGCTGAGAGTTGTTAAGTGCTAGATTCTTGAAAATCTGGAATGGGATTCCTGAGTGCTCCACCAGAAAGTGTAAAAGCAAAGAGTTTACACTTCTATGCAACAAGAGGCTTCTTGCCTTTAAGACCTCTATGACATGCTAGTTGAGCATGGTCCTGTTCAAGCTGGGGATGGCGGTATCTATTTAATTTGGATAGCTGGGACACAGAGAAGGAGAATTCCACCAGGCATCATTTCTAAAAGGGAAAACTCACAAATTTCTTTATATTCCATATGGAAGAGTTCAAGATTCTTAAAAAACTTGAAGTCTTTTTCATCAAATCTGGCCATTCGCCACCCACACCCCATTTTATGCTATCAAGTCAGAACTGACATATAGTGACTCTACTAGGGTTTCAAGGTAAGTGGAGTATTGAGGAATTATTTTATCCATTCCACAACCCTAGTGAGTTTCAGTAGCAAAGCCAAGGAAACAAACCCAGGTCTCCTGAACCCAACTCTGTTACAATATCCACACCACACCACACTGGGTAATCCTTATTGTGTTTGGCTTCGATATGAGTCTGAGTTCTATATCCCATTATCCAGGTTCTGCAAAACAGGCCTTTCAGCTTTATAAAATCTCCCCGTTTTTTGCTTTCATGCCAGTTGCCCGCCTTTGATACAAAGAAAGCCAAACAGGAATTATTACTGAAGAGAAGATGATAACTGAAACAAACACTAAAAATATTCTTGTATTTCAATTGTCAACAGGCACAGCCCCTTTCTCAGTGTAATGACCATTGTCATGCGGGTTACAGGAAGGCCACAAAAGAAGGAGAACCATTTTGTTGTTACAATTGCCTTCCATGTCTAGAAGGGAAAATTTCCAACCAGAAGGGTAAGCAGATCCACCTAGTGAATTTCCCAGGGATATTAACAGATAGATTGGATGAACTATATGGATGTTAGTAGAAGTGAAGAATTGTTTCAAGTTTGTGGCCTCCTTCAGATGTGCCAGAGTCCCCCAGGGAGCTTTATGGCCCCCATTGAGAATTACTCTTGTGCTCACAACCATTCACAAGTGACACCAAGCAAGAAGAAATCTCAGAAACCAATTCCTTTTTTTCATTAGTTCTCAGCCAAACACAGCACAATTGTCAGGGCTGTTTTTCAACAAGTGTTCATGGTAGTGAGCACAAGAAGGGATCCTGTCAATCATCTTGACTGCTGCCATTGATGTCTTCAGCGTTCAGGCTGCCCTTAGCTATGTTAAGCTTGGCATCCTTTTTTCTTCTGCCAAGCATACTCAGCAAGAATATCCCCAGCAACAAAGCAAAAAACAGGAATAAATGACTGAGTTTCTGAACATTTATTATCTATTATTTTTAAAATATCTCTTAAAACATTTTAAAATATATATTTTACAGCTAGAAACAGAATCTCTCTTTACTGGCTGTCTGTGCAGTACAACAAATATATATTGTCTCTATTTTAAGGCCAATACTTCTTTTCTAGACATCGATGACTGCTTTCATTGTCCAGAAGATCAATATCCAAACAAGGAGAGAAATGATTGCCTTCTCAAAGATGTAAGCTTCTTGTCTTTTGAAGAACCTTTGGGGATCGGTCTAGCTAGCTCTGCTTTTCTCCTTTTTCTCATCACAGCGTTGGTGCTTGGGATATTCACTAAGTACAAGGACACTCCAATAGTCAAAGCCAACAACCGGAACCTTTCTTACACCCTCCTCGTCTCCCTGATGCTCTCCTTCCTTTGTGTTCTGCTCTTCATTGGACAGCCTGGAAAAGTTACCTGTCTCCTTCAGCAAACAGCTTTTGGATTCATCTTCTCCGTGGCAGTTGGTTGTGTTTTAGCCAAAACCATTATGGTGGTTTGTGCTTTCATGGCCACCAAACCAGGGTCCAGGATGAGGAAATGGATGGGGTGGAAAATGGCCACCTCCGTTGTTCTTTTCTGCTCTTTGATCCAAGCCAGCCTTTGTGCTGTCTGGCTGGCCACCTCTCCTCCCTTCCCAGATCTTGACATGAACTCAATGGCTGACCAGATAATTGTGAAATGTAATGATGGATCCACAATCATGTTCTACTCTGTCTTAGGCTTTTTAGGCTTCTTGTCCATGAGCAGTTTCTTTGTGGCTTTCTTTGCCAGAAGGCTACCGGACGCTTTCAATGAAGCCAAGCTGATCACCTTCAGCATGTTGGTCTTTTGCAGTGTTTGGTTATCCTTTGTGCCTACCTATGTGAGCGCCAAGGGGAAATACATGGTGGCCGTGGAGATCTTCTCCATCCTGGCCTCCAGCGCTGGATTGCTGGTTTGCATCTTTTTCCCCAAATGTTACATCATTTTGGCAAGGCCTGATTTGAACAGCAGGGAGCAGCTAGGAAGGAGAAAGCTTTAGATGTTCTAAATGCCTTTGGTCTTTAATCATCAAAGCTTTCCTGCTAATGAATCATTGGTTGAATAAATCAAATATATTGCAAAAATACCTTGGTTTTCTGTCTTCCTTTCCCCTCCCTTCCCTTCACTCTATCTCTTTATTTTCTTTGGCTTTAAATTAGGATCTTCTTCATATCCAATCTCTGAAATACACACTCACTGAGGAAGATCTTGCTCCAGTACATAAGGACACAGAAGTCTGCAAAACCTTGACAATTTTTGTTTCTTCTGATATTTCATGTTCCACTGGACTCCAGTGCTGGATTGCTGGTTTACATGTTTTTCCCAAAGTGCTACATCATTTTGGCAAGGCCTAATCTGAACAACAGGGAGCAGCTAATAAGGAGCAAGCTTTTAAAATTCTAAATGCATTTAGTCTTTATTCAGCAAAGGTGTCCTGCTAATGAATCAAAAATTGAATATATTCCATACAGTGCAAAAATACCTTGGTTTTTTTCCCCCTTCCTTTCTCCTCCCTTTCCCTCACTCCATCTCTTTCTTTTCCATGGCTTCAGATTAGGATCTTCTTCATATCCAATCTCTGTAATACATACTTGCTGAGGAGGATCTTACTCCAAGGCATAAGTGCACTGTTAAACTGTGACAACTTCTGTTTCTCACGTCACTTCAGATTTCTTGACATCTCCACAGCAGGAAAGCATAGTAAATAGGACCCTCTCCTCTAGAAGGAAAATTGAAAATATCGAAATAATTTAAAAAAAATATTGAAAATATGTTGAAAACTCTTTACCTCCTTCCAGAACCAATATTAGATCCTGGATAGCTTGGTTGGTAAATATATAATTATAAAATGGACTGAGAAGAGGTCTTTGCTCCCCCCTACCTAGAAATAAAGAGGCAAGATACAGGTTGTTTGGGTTAAAACTTAAGGCACAGCTTTATTAACTGTTTAAACTAATTCCCCAACTACAAGGAGCCTGACCATAGTGCGATCTCCTTCACAGACCGGAGTAACTTATATCTCTGAATGATTCAAGTCAAGCAGGCCGAGCTCCTATTTCCTTCAGGTGCTCCGTGCTAAGGGTAACCCACCATTTTTGGCCCACTGAGTCTCGTGACCCTAAGTGGGCTGCTGTCCTGGAGGTTCCCATATGTGAAACCACCTCTCGTCAGATGCCCGATTGGCTCTACCTAAGAGAGAGAGATGCCATAATTGTCTCATAACGAACTAACCATGAACTCACCACTTCACACTACCCGCAGCTACAACCAAATGGCTTTAACTAATCACAATCTTTAACTTGAACCTCACCCATCAGTTAAGAATGGGATGGGTGAAAACGCACTTGCATCCTACGGCCAATCAAGGGTACAAGCCAAAAATTCCCATCCAGCCCCAATAGGCAACCAGCTAATCTCATTCTTAATTCAGGGTGGCTGGGTGGGATTGCCAGGAGGAACAGCAAAAAAGCTGAGCCAGGAAGACGGAGCCTTATCAAGACTCCTTCTCTCCTCCCCTCAAAAGCAGCGTCATTCAACTGTGACATCACTTTTCCGGGCGGGAGGTCAAAGCCTCCCTGCCATCATGACCCTGCCTAACGGCAGAGAGGTCATTGAAATCACTACCAGAAAAAGGTGGAACGAAAAGGCCCGCAGCACACAATGATTCTCCTACCTATTCAATATTTGGCTACCGATTTGGCAAACAAAATATTTATTAGTATTTATTAACAAGACAACCACCGAATCAGCGGCCAAATTCCTTCTCTCTATTCAAATGCCATCATTGCTTGCTTGGTCCATTGACACACTTGTAATGTACATTGCCCTCCCAACCCCTGAATAAAGACATGAGACAAATAACATGGGTTAAAAGACGGGCCTCACTTTATTGATTGTAATTCAAAGTTGCCATCCTTTGGCAAAGGGGGTGTTCTGTAGTGCGGAAACAGGTAAATCACAGAGGTCTTCAAGTACCCCTTAATGAACAAATGGGTGAGTCTCCGGCCCCAGGTTCTGGTGGTCTTAAAGACCGCAAGAACTTGGCCGGCTGCAATTTGATCACCCCCAGGCCTCAAGCCATCTTTACTTGTTTACTGTTGGCCCAGTTGTGGCCCAGCACATCTTTCCGCCCCCAAGCACTGTAATCACACAATCTGCAGCACTGGGAGGTCTAATGGGCTGTTAGCTTACCTGATTTTGCAGTGGGACTCACCAGAAAAAACCCCTGTTTTTCCACACTACCCGCCACAGCATAAGGACTAGCTGGGCTAAGTGTCAGAATATAGAAATTTTATAGGCCTGAACCTGTATATGTGTTTCATTAACGAGCTGCCATTGTGCACAGATGTGAGAATGCTGAATCACTCTGGAGCTGATGCAATGACTTGAAACCAGGAGAAGACCAGGTGCAAAAGGATGAAGTCATCTGTCTTCTGATTGGACTGAATGTGCCACATACATGTATATAAGTGGACTGTGTCTTTGCTTCTTTCTCTTCCTCCACTATCACTTGCTGCCATGCATGCTGCCAGATTGTATAAAGAGTTCCTGCTGTGCTGTTAAGATACCTGCCTGTAAATAACTGTAAATACTTGTAAATACAACCGTCTTGCAACACAAGAAGAACTGGTAAAGTATCTTCAATAACTCTGTGTATTTTACTGTCGCCAAAACCGTGACACTAAGTCCCATGCCTGCCATCAAACTGATCAAGCTCAACAAGCAGGGCCCCCCTTGATGTCTTCCAAGAAGACATCTAAACCCAAATCGGGCAGATGGACTCCATCATTCTGAAAAAACTCAGGCCTATCCAGTCGGATCCTCTTGGTGACCTATCACTGATCCAAGGCCACTGCAGACTGCTCTGCAGACTTCACGGTCAACACCCCTGCATGCCATATGCCATAGTGGCTTTCACAGGGCAGATGCTATTCATGCTGCGCTGCACTAGCATGAGTTGGGCACCTTTGCCTAGCTGATCGGCCTTGGATCGCCAAATAAAAATTTGCACCTTCCCGACCCTAATGTCCTGCCATTGCAGAGCTAACCTAGACTTGTCCTTCTTTCCGGATGCAACTAGCTCGCTAATCCTGAGGGCCCGAAAGAATGCCATTAGTGATGCCACTTTCAATAGGATCGTTTTGTAGTTGTCCCTACACAAGAACTCCCATTGCCTGCAAATGCGCTCTAACAACACAGGCAATATGGGGGCCCTGGTATCCTGGACTCTACCCCTCTCTTTGGACCATCCTTCGATCATCTTTTTAATATGGTAATCCGTTGAGTAACCTCAATAGCCATTAACCTTGGCGTAAAAGGCCAATTCTGATAACCTGCCCTGTATAGTTCCAGGTGCCAGTCCCTTTCTATTTAAGTGCATGATAAATTGTTGCCAGGCCGGTTCCAGGTTGACCATTTTCCTAAATTCCTGGAACTCTATATTCTATACTCATGGCTGAGTACCCCTTCCATGTCCTCAGTGCCAGAGCCAAGCCTGTTGCTCTTGCTGCATCTTCATGCCAATTTTTCAGACCCCCAGGGGCAGAACTTCCAGGAACTCCTTGGCTCCGGGGTCTAGCTCCCTGAACACCTTGATATGTTGGCACTACAATGCATCAGCTATTCTATTTTCCTAACCTGGTACATGCTGGGCCTGCATTAGTATGTTAAACTGCAGTGCCCTTAATGTAAACACCTTGACCACAACCTTTCCCTATCCTTCACAAGTATTATCACTCTGGAGACCTTAGTATTTCTGGCATTGTTTCCCAAGTCATTACGTTTTCTACTTTATTTGAGTTCAACAGTCATCATTCTATGGAGCTGGTTAATGAGCCTATGTACGTTATTGGTCTTTTTTTTTCCTTCAAAACAATCCAGCCACCTTGAGAATGTGTCATGACCCATTCTGAATGTGACATGGTTGTTTATAATGTAAACATCATGGCACTCCTCATTATCACAGGGTGACATGCCTCCCTTTGCCTAAACTGAAGCTAAACTGAAGCTGGAAAAGCAGACTATAGTGTTTTGCTGATCCAACTGACAGGTGTGTCTTTAGCAGCACATCTCTATGCCATGGAGGACATTAAAAGGCATCTTTTGGTCTTGGCTGATGTATTTGTTAGCCATTACTTTGACTCCTCTGGGATGCAGAAAAATAGAAAGGGTAATCATGCTCAATATGATAATTATAACAGAGATATAATTATGTGTTCAGAATTGCTCATTCCTTGGTCAGCTTTTCAAATAGAAAAAGCTTACCACAGGTCATCAGACAATTTATCTGGTCCACCTCAGGGAGATAGAAGGAGGTGACCCACAGCAAGAAGAAAGAATTTACAGACAACCAAAAGATCAGTCTTTAAAAACACATCCAGAAATATGGATTTGCAAAGATTGTTTATAGCACGAAGTATTACAAGAGATTCAAAACCAGAGTATTTGAAAACCCAAGGGAAGACCTCACTTGCAATCAAGAAAATATTTCACTTTGTCTGTTCTGTCTTCCTGATATCTGTGTTCTTTTTCTAATAATAATAAAGGCAGCAGTAACAACTGTTTTTGGAAGGGACTAATTTCAGCTAAAAATAATAATAATAAGCTGTTGTCACTGCTCTGTTAAAGGAGACTGGTAGGACAGTGGAGTAGACATATGGGTTCTAAGCCATATGGGGCTTTAATATTTTGATGGTGTTGTGACGCAGGTGATGACTTCAAGAATATTTTCATGTTTACATGAGCACCAGAAAATACGTCCCTAGATACATCTACAGTTTCCATAGCATCTAATCTAAAATGTTAGGTTAGGTGACTATTATGTCTGTACAAAATGACGTTTGACATAAGAGAACCTCATAGAAAACCATAGAACTACTTTGTAAAATTCTGTCCAACAGATAACAAAAAGACTTTCTAATGATTAACTTCGGGAGACAAACACAGACCTGCAATTTTATATTTATTTAGTAAAATATGCCAAGTATATTTAGGAAAACAAATTCAAACTGGCTTGTAATGACAGTTCAAGACATCATAAATAAACAATATAATAAACAATAGATATCAAAGACGACATTCTATCCAGATGCCCTCAGCTCTACCTCAGAGGAGAAAGGGTTCTGTTACGGAAGGCAGTGTTTCATTTGTTAATGCTTCCTTTTCATTAGCTGCTGTCTGCAGTTCAACTCAGGCCTCATCACAATGATAAAGCACTTGGGGAAAAAGATGCAAGCCAACAGCCCAGCACTGGAGGCCAAGATGGAAAAACTCTCCACAACCATCATGGACTTCCCCTTGCTGCTCAAGTAGGTGGGAACAAAGGACACCCAAACGCTGCAGAAGACTAACATGCTGAAGGTGATAAACTTGGCTTCATTAAAACTGTCTGGTAACTTCCTAGCTAGGAAGGCCACGCTGAAGCTGACAATGGCTAGGAAACCCAGAAAGCCTAAGACACAGTAAAACATGGTGGCCGACCCCTCGTTACACTCCTGTACCATCTCTTCAGACACTGAGTGCATGTCAATATCTGGGAAAGGGGGAGAGGTTGCCAGCCACACAATGCAAATAGCAGCTTGAATGAGGGAACAGGAAAGAACAATGGAGCTGGCTATTCTTTTCCACACCCATTTCCTGATCTGGGACCCAGGCTTTGTAGCCATGAAAGCAAGAACCACAGTGATGGTTTTGGCCAACACACAGGAAACGGCTACTGAGAAGATGAGGCCAAAAGCAGGCTGTTGAAGAAGACAGGTCAGCTTGTTTGGTTGTCCAATGAAGAGTAAAACACAAAGGAAGGCCAGCAGGAGGGAGATGAGGAGGGTGTAGGTGAGGCTCCGGTTGTTGGCTTTGACTAGGGGAGTCTCCTGGTGCTTGATGAAGAGAGCAAGTATCAAAGCTGTGAGGAAAGAAAAAGTGATGACAGCACTGGCCAGAGTGGTTCCCATGGGTTCTTCATAAGAGAGGAAAGTGATCTCTTTTGGAACGCACGAATCCTGGTTATGATTTGGATATTGGCTTTTTGGACACTCAACGCACTCTTCCATATCTGAAAAAGAAAAGCCAATTTTGGTGACTTGTATGTGTCCTTCTGTTTGTGTAGTATGTAGTATCTCATCCTCAATGTTATATCATTGTGATGGAGAGATAGGAGGTTGAAATTTGTAATGACACCATACAGCATTCTAGAGTGAACTCATCTAGAAGAGGGTTGATCATCCTGGGTGAATGCAAGGGACATGTTCCCACCCCAAAGGAAATCAAAGCTAAAGAAAGCACTAGAAAGCAGAATAAGATGAAAGGGAAAAAATGAAATAGAAATTGACTAGAAAGTTCTTGATTTCAAAGAAGTCTTATTCAAAGATGTTCAAAATCCTGACTCTTAAAAAATAGCAATCAATGACAGTTAAAAGAACCATCCCCTGAGTTTAGTTGTTGGATAGAACAGCCCTCAGCATCTCTTACCTGTGTGATTTGAAAATTTCCCTTCAGGACATGGAAGGCAATCGTAGCAGCAAAATGGCTTCCCATCCTTCTTGGCCTTCCTATAACCTGGATGGCATTCCTCATTACATAAGGAAACGGGGAGTGTCTGTACATAAGTGAATATGTAAAGGAATATGATCGACTAGCAGGAGGGCTTTAACCTTACAAGTCTTTACTTTGTTGGAGAATCTATGCTAGAAATGCATTAGTGGCCCCCATAGTCATGCATTCCAGGGTCCTCCCCAACCCCATTACTTTCTGCACCTTCAAGGGTCCTCTTGACCCATGTTACTTTCTGCCCCTTCCAAAGTCCTTTCCACCCCCTTTCCTTTCCACCCCTTCCAGGGTCCTCTCCACCCCATTTCCTTTACATCCCTTCCGAGGTCTTCTCCACCCCCCTTCCCTTTCCGCCCCTTCCAGGGTCCTCTCCACCCCTTTCCCTTTCCACCCCTTCCAGGGTCCTCTCCACCCCTTTCCCTTTCCACCCCTTCCAGGGTCCTCTCCACCCCATTTCCTTTACATCCCTTCCAAGGTCTTCTCCACCCCCTTTCCTTTCCAACCCTTCTGGGGTCTTCTGCACCCCCTTTCTTTTCCATCCCTTCCAGGGCCCTCTTCATCCCTTTCCCTTTCCCCCCCATTCCAGGGTCCGCTCCACCCCTTACTTTCTGCCCCTTCCAGGGCGCTCTCCACCCCCGTTACTTTCTGCCCCTTTCAAAGTCCTCTCCACCACCTTTCCTTTCCGCCCCTTCCAGGGTCCTCTTCACCCAATTTCCTTTCCACCCTTTCCAGGGTCCTCTTCTCCCCCTTCCCCTTCCACCCTTTCTGGAGTCCTCGCCACCCAATTTCCTTTCCATACTTTCTGGGGACCTCTCCACCCCACAATCTAACCTTCCTAGTACTACGATCACATGCAGTTATCAGAGTGCTGATCACGATACTGATCACTCCCTGGTGTGCAGTAGAATAAAACTGCAAAAAAAGAGAGATTGTAACACACGAAAATGGGAGGAAGACCACATATTGACATCAGCAAGTCTCGTGATCAAAGAAAAGTGGAGGAATTTGCCCAAGTGCTTGAGGAAACCCTTCCAGGCCCGGCTGGTGCAAATGCACCTGAACGATGGGAACATTTCAAGAATGTTGTTCATGACACCGCCTTGTCCACATTTGGCAAGAAGACCACAAAGATGGCAGACTGGTTTGAAGCCCATTTGGAGGAGCTGATGCCAGCCATCGAGGAAAAGAGGAGAGCTCTAGCAGAATACAAAGCCTGTCCTAGTGAGTACAACTTGCAGGCTCTTCGAGTTGCTCATAGCAAAGTTGAACAGAGTGCCAGGAGATGTTTTAACAATTATTGGCTTCAGCTCTGCTCTCAGATACAGAGAGCAGCAGACAGAGGTAACATTAAGGGAATGTATGTTGGCATCAAGCAGGCTTTAGGTTCAATACAGAAGAATCTGCTCCTTCAAAGACTGCTACAGATGTGATCATCCAGGAGCTGGCTGGGGCAAAGAGGCAGGTCCAAAACCAGCAATATCAGGGAGCTGGACAGGGGACAGATTGTATTTGTCTTCAGTGTGCAAGGGATTGTCACTCTCGAATTGACCTTCTCAGCCACACTAGAAGTTGTTCCAAGACCTCTACTCAGAGCACGTTACCATAGTCTCTCAAGACTGAAGGATGCCTACATACAGTCAAGCATAAATTCATGAATGACAAGGGACCCTATGGATATTCGACTCCGCCTTCTGTCAAGGAGGCACAGTGGGGAATTGAACTCCCAACCTCTTCTTCTGCAGCCAGATCCCTAAACCACTGAGCTATCCACAGCTTTCAGAATCTCCTTCTAATCCTCTTTCTCTCCAAATTTTACAAGTTTTTTATCTTCGCTTAGTATGCCATGGGAACTGCCTGAATTACTCCGAGTCTCCTGCGCATATAAAATATGTATTTGCCAAATAAGGTTTTATCTAATTATTTTGAGCCTGTGCAACTGGCTGTCGAGAGCCAACGTGATGTAGTGAGTAAATTGATGGATGAGGATCCAGGAGACGTGGGCTTAAATATCTCCTCAGCCATGTGCGGTGTCTGCCCAGGTCATGAATATTCCTATGATATCTACGTAGACCAATGGGAGTGCTGGAGAGGCCGAGTCATGAGATACAAGAGACTCATCAGGATGAGACGGAATTTAGATAAGGAGTTAGTCTAAGGAAATTAGGGAGATTGAAAATTTCAGAGTTTGACTGAGGGAGCGGTGGTTGAGAGTGGATGAAGGAGGTTTGTGACAAGTTACCAACATTGCTTCAAATATCATCATCTGTAACAATAAACAATTTCTATTTGGTTCTTTTCAAATGACATATGGCCTGGACCTTGATCATTAATAACAGATAAGTAGATAAATAGAGACCACCTCGGTGGGAAGGTAACAGCGTTCCGTGTCTAAGTCGCACTGGCCACGTGACCACAGAAGATTGTCTTCGGACAAAATGCTGGCTCTATGGCTTGGAAACGGGGATGAGCACCGCCCCCTAGAGTCGAACACGACTGGACAAAAAAATTGTCAAGGGGAACCTTTACATTTACCTTTAATCAACTGATGTCACCTGGAAATATAAACGTAGCAGGAGCTCTTAGTTTGATGAAATAAGCAGGGCCATGTGGGGATCTTGACATCATGGAAACTCACTGTACAGGGGTGGTGGGTGGATGACAATAGTAACAACAATTGCACTTGGGAAATGTGATTTCCCAACCAATAGGGGCAGGACTATAATTTTAGTGGCCCTAGTTATACAGCTTCTTGGGAACACCAACATGGTTCCTATGTGTGACCCTCATCAGAAAAGTCAAACTGAAATGCATCTATTTCCCCCCTCTTCTGAGTGACTAGAGAAATTTTTCCATTCACTTGTATGGAAGGAGAGACTGCTCTGTGTAAAATGATTGGAGAATGCAAAACTCGATCCCTTTCCATGGATGTTTGACGAAAGAGATATTCTTGGAGCAACAGAGTCCTCGGCCAGAGGTTTGAATAGTGAAAACGTGTAGGTATTGGTCAAATGAATGGAGACACATACACACAGGTACTACCTGGTTAAAGTCCCAGGGCCATGTGATTGAATGGTCTGAAATAGAAAACACTTTTCCTGGGGGAGCCGTAGGGTCTATACTTCCAACTCGGATTCTGTCAAAGGACCGGTTTGGGAATGTGACCCAGTTGATAATATCCAACCCAGCTATCAATTCCCCATCTGAGTTAAAGGAAATCCTTTCTCCGGCACTGTTGTTGAATGAGACTCTTCTAAGAAAGTAGTGGAGCTAAAGAAGAAAGAAAAAAAGAATGATTAATAAAGAGGCTGAAAAAGAGACCAAGGTAATGAACATTAGTGTATCGCAGAGGACCCTCAAAGACTTGATTGTCTTTGAGCCTTCATTAGGCAGAGGCCGAAGTGGTGGTGGAGGTAACAGGACTAGGAAAGGAGGTGATGGGAGGAGGGGGCGAAGGAAGGGCAGGCAAAATGAAGCACTGTTCAGCACTTTGTTTTATTTTCTCTGCTCAAGAATTGTTACCTGCCATGACTCTTCATTCAGAAGCTTTCCACTCCCTCCATCCATGGTGACTTTCTTCCTGGATCTGGGAGAGTACCTTGACGTCAAAGCGTGTGCCACAACGTAGGCAGCATTGTACATACTGTAGCTCTGAGCAGACATGGCCATTTCAAAAGCAGAGGCAGGAAGAGCCTCCAGTTTCTCCTCCCCAGTGCAGGGTACCTCAGGTTGGCTAGCAGTATCAGCACTAGGGAACCGGCAGTCAAAGGCGTGCTCCCAGAAAACCCTGAAAAAGCCATCCTCTTTTCCAGGATTTCGCGTCTGAAGAAATTCCCGGAATCCTGGCACCTTCTCTGAGTGAGCGGTTAAAGAGATGGCTCCATGGAGAAAATCAATGCTGCAATGCTTATGAAAAGAAAGGGATGCATAATCCATTTGGGCTGAAAGAATCCAGACATTTGCTTTCCTTTTTGTGTCCTCCACTTCAGAAAACTGGTGCATCAGTGTCAACAGTACCATTGTGGGGAGTTCACCGAATGTGACCATGACGTTGGCTCTGCTTTGCATGAGAAGTCTGTATAGTTCAGCTTCTTTCCCTATCATACTTTCAACCCCATCAGAAAATGTCAGTGGTGGGAATCTTCTTATGAACTTGAAACAAATACCATGCTGGGACCACCCAGGAAGTACATCCTGTACCAACCTTTCTCCATAAACGTCATTAACACAAATAACCCCAATCCACATCCACCTGAAATGTAGCAGCAACTGGAGAATGCTGCTGTCTTGCACAGCCCGGCTGGGAAACATTTGCTGGAGAAATTTGGTTTGGCTTGGGTTGTCCATTAGTGGAGCAGAGCCATAGGTGAGCTATAGGAAACAAAGAGCCAAGATTAAGAAATCTTGGATACTATCTGTGCAATTTTGCTCCGACTTTTTAATCTTCCATGGGTTAATATGAAATTGGTACCAGGTTGCTTATGTTCTTGGCCATGTATCCAGTTGTGGAATCAAGATGTGCCCCCCAAACTCATCAATTTAACCATTTAAGAAAGTCTTAGAAGCAATAACCAGATCCTCTGATGGTTAGGAAGCTATAAATCACCTCTAAAAAAGAAGAACAACCAACCATCTGTGGTATCATCATGCACCCCACAATCGAGTCAAGCCTCATTTGAGCAAGACTTAGCAGCACACCAAGCCACCAAGAAACTGGAGCAAGTTCAGGGGAGGGTGACAAGGATGATCTGGGAACTGAAAACCAAGCCCTATGAGGAAAGACTGAAAGAACTGGGCATGTTTAGCCTTAAGAAAAGAAGACTGAGGGCAGATTGGACACCACTTTTCAAATATTTGAAAATACTTCAAAGGTAGTCATACAGAGGACAGGCAGGGTCTGTCTTTGATCATCCCAAAGTGCTAGACACATAATAATGGGCTCAAGCTACGGGAAGCCAGATTTCAGCTGACTGTAAAAAAAACACAACTATTTAGACTTCGGAGTACAGCAAAGGAACCACTGAGTTGAGAAGGAGCTGAGTGTTCCAATGCTGGACGTATTCATGAGAAAACTGGACAACTACCTGTCGAATCTGTTTTGATTTGGATTCCTGTGTTGGGCAGGAGGTTGACCTTACAGCCCCTTCAACTTAGTTTTTCATTGAGTCTATCTGTGATGCTTAGGAAGGTGTAAATCAGCTCTAAATGAGAAGCCACTACACAGCTTCCATGGTTGTCCATATCTGTGATAATTCACATAAGAAACATATGGCCCACATATATACAGTATATGGGCATAAGCATATATATATATGCTTATGTACTTATGGATTTTCAAGTTTTAGAATAAAATAACTCATGTGGGCCATACACACACACACACACACACACACACACACACACACACACATCTACATGAATGAATGGCTATGTGATGTATGCAGAACCCCATCTACATGTCCTACTTCCGGAATTTTATAAGGACACAGAATAGTAGTCGGGAAGAAGCAGATGTCGTCTTTAAGCATCATCAGCCTCTTACTATGAATAAAACAATGTTCCACCTCCCAGCCACAAAGAAGGCATAGGGAAACAGGTACAAGAATGAACAGCAATGCTCCATGTGCTGTGCTCCATCCATATATCCTACCTGGGGAAATTTGTAGAGGCTCAGAAGGCGGGTCATGTGCACGCAGATTTCAGGTCCCCCAATGGCTGCTATTGGATTTATCTCAAAACCGCACTTGTAGTTTGGGATCGATCTTCTCTGAGAAGAGAGAAGCTCCATAGAAGCAAGGTATGTCCCGCTCACACTGAAGTGGCTGTTGTAGATGTTGAAGCCCAAGGTGATGTTGGGTAGGATCTGGGGATTTTCATTAATCTCCTGCACAGCAAACTCCAAAGCCAGGATGTGCTGGTATGTCTGGAACAGTACCCTGCAACAGGAGACATGATGATGCTGTGTCACTGAACCCCAGATTCAGAACAGAAGAGTTGCTAAGCTTCAATGCAAATTTGGTTTAATTAAAACAAAAGGAATTAGAACTGGCTAATTGGCTAAGTTTCAAGGTAATGCAAAATTACTCTTTCCATGATTTTCTGGACTGTATGAAAATGTTACAATTACTTTAGGAATTTCCCACTAATGAGTATATTCAGACATCCACCATTTGCAAGATCTCTAACCATCAGCCAAGTAGTGTGTCTAATATGGATGATGATGCCCACATTTGGCTCTCATTAAAATCAGGAGAAAGGGTTAGTCATGGCCAGAGTGATGTTCTACAGGTTTCAGTAGAAATTAAGGACAACTCTTTAATCTTCGAGGTGATTGTTATCTGTCTGACATCTAGCGTTAGACAGCACTGGACACTTATTGCTAAGAAGCAAAGAGATGTCATTCATTCACCAATTCAGTTGAGTGATGACTTCCACATTACCCAATATGCTTATGTTTACCACCCTGGAAGATTAGCATATCCCAAGTACATTCTTTGTGCTATTATAGCTTATGTTAAGTCTCTTTGAGAATCATTAGATTGAAATGCCGCATATTTATCTTGTAGAAAAAAAGAATACAGTAACTTACATTGGTTCATTAATCACCTTCATAGAGGGATGGTTTCTGAACTCAGTGGAATCAGAAAATGTGTAGACCTGAGAGACAACGCCAGCGATGCTGAAATCTCCAGATTGATAATACTTGTAAAGAACAGAAATAGGTTGACCAATACAGCGTTTAGAAACAGTGCCCTTGCACACTGCCTGAGGCATCAGCATTAAAAAGGACAGTACTAATACCATTACTTCGTATCTTTTTTGGGAGCACTGGTTTCTTTGTTTACACATTCTCCCTTTGGTAACTCTCAAGAGAACAACATGAGTTGACACTCATAGATAATCTGAAAATGCAGTAGAAATGCAGATTTTAGTGTAACACTTACTGGAGCAACAGAGCTGTGTGTATCTCTACCGTCATCTCTTAATGCTCTGGAGGATGTTAGATGGCTTCTTTATATACCTTCCTAGTCCTCCTCTTGGGACACAGAGCAAAAATAGAGATAATTGTGCTCAGTATGATAATTATTGTACAGATATAATCACACTTTCATAACTCCTTCTTTTCTTGACCCCATTTTTGAGAAGAGTATATTTAGTAAAATTCATCAGACAACTTGTTTTGTCGACGTCTGGGAGAGAGGAAGAGGTGATCCACAGCAAGAAAAAAGTTTCCAGACAAGAAAGAAAACTTTTGAAAACTTGCCCAAAAGGAAGAGTTTGTCTCAAAAAGGGTCCTTTGGCCTGTGGCAAGGGTTGACCCTTTGAACACTAGCCCACTAGAGGATTTTGTTTGTTACCTCTAATCTGGGCACTCCCTGAAGGAAGATGAACCCTCTGAAGATACCAATTCCGTAGGCAAGTAGACCGCAGGAGTTCCTAAAGGCTGATGGGATGTTGTTAAGGATACAACAGAGTAGCTGGAAGTAACCTGGTGCCAAAGATTCTCTCCAACTACAGTGGTGCCTCGCTTGACGATGTTAATCCGTTCCAGCGAAATCACTGTAGAGCGGAATCGTCGTCAAGCGAAATAAAAAAGCCCACTGAAATGCATTGAAAACCATTCAATGCATTTCAACGGGCGAAATACCTGCTCGTCCAGCAAAGATCCTCCATAGGGTGGCCATTTTCTGCTCCCTGTGGAGCAAAGAATCCATCCTTAACACAGCGGGGAGCCATTTTGCACAGCAGGCGGCCATTTTGGAAACCCGACGATCATTATTATTATTATTATTATTTATTTTATTTATATCCCGCCTATCTAGTCGATAGACCACTCTAGGCGGCTTACAACATGGGCTGCCACAATAAAAACAACAGAATTACATAAAAGAAAACTTTCAACAATTGGGTTAAAACATTAGGAAAGAAAAGAGAAGGGGATCAGGAATTAACTAGGAGGGAAGGCCTGCCAAAACATCAATGTTTTTAAATGCTTTTTGAAAATACCGAGCGAGGGGGCCGCGCGAATATCAGGGGGAAGGTTGTTCCAGAGGCGAGGAGCCACCGCCGAGAAGGCCCGATTTCTTGTCTTTTCCTTCCGGGCCTCCCTCGGCGTTAGGCTCCTCAGCCTCACCTCCTGGCTCGTGCGAGTGACATGGGTAGATCTTGGTGGTAGAAGGCGTTCCGCCAAGTATCGAGGCCCTAAACCATTTAGGGCTTTGTACGTAAGCGTCAACACTTTGAAGTCGATGCGGAATCTGATGGGCAGCCAATGCAATGCGGCCAGAGTGGGTGAGATGTGTTGGAATTTTTTCACCCCACTGAGGAGTCTGGCCGCCGCATTCTGCACCACCTGAAGTTTCCGCAACAGCCTCAAAGGCAGCCCCACGTAGAACGCATTACAGTAGTCTAATCTTGAGATTACGAGTGCATGCACCAAAGTGGTGAGCGCCCCAACACCGAGATAGGGCTGTAGCTGGGCTACCCGCCTAAGATGGTAGAAGGCGGTTCGGACCACTGACGCCACCTGGGATTCTATAGTGAGCGCCGGGTCCAGATGGATCCCCAAGCTGCGGACCCCATCCTTAGCAGGAAGGGTAACCCCCCCAAAAGAGAGGGAGTTTCCCAAACTCCCGACTGTGGGGGCGCCCACCCTTAGTACCTCTGTCTTGTCCGGGTTCAGCCTCAGCCCATTCTCCTGCATCCATTGCAGTACGGTCCCCAGGCAGCGCTGGAGGGACAGAACGGCATCTCCTGCGGAAGGTGGAAATGAGATGTAGAGCTGAGTATCATCAGCATACTGATGACACCGAGCTCCACACCCCCTGATGACCCCACCCAGCGGCCTCATATAGATGTTAAACAGCATTGGGGAGATGATCGACCCCTGTGGAACCCCGCAATTGAGATTCCACGGGGCCGAGACGCTCTCCCCAAGCTGGACTCTCTGGGGACGGTCCTCCAAGAAGGAGCGGAGCCAGGCCAGTGCAAGGCCCCCAATACCCATAGCACCTCTCATGGCATCGTGGAATCCAATCGGATCCAGTAGCCTTCGAGGGCGGACCATAACAATAGGTCCCTGCTCCCTGCGAGGGGGGAGGGCCATGTTGAGGTTACATTTTATTAGGTGATGATCCGACCATGGCAGAGGGACCGACTCAAGGTCAGTCACCATTGGACCACTCTCACTCCCGTTAGTGGAAAAAACCAGGTCAAGTGTGTGGCCGCCCACGTGGGTGGGGCCGATGACATGTTGGGACATGTTCAAGAAGGCCATGGTCTCCAAGAACTGAAGAGCTGGTCCGGAAGTCTCTGCCTCCGCATGCACATTGAAGTCCCCCAGAACCAACAGCTTCGGGGAGACCAGTAGTGCCGCAGAGACAAAGTCCACCAGTTCCGGTAGGGAAATGGCTGGGTCGCGGGGAGCACGGTAGCCCAACAAGATCCCAATACCGTCCCTAGCCCCAATCGACACGTGGAGGGCCTCCAGACCTGGTTTTACCACCGAGGAGCGCCTAGTAACCTCCAAGATGGATTTGTGAACAATGGCAACTCCCCCCCCCCGTCCTTCCAGTCTGCCCTGGTGTTGGACAGCATAACCGGGCGGACAGATGAGTGCTGGGGGGGACCCCCCTCTCCGCCGATCCATGTTTCGGTTATGCATGCCAGGTCTGCATCCTCCTCCAGGATAAGATCATAAATCACCTGGGCCTTATTGGATACAGACCTGGCATTCAACAACACCAGGCGAAGAGTAGAAGGATGACTGAACTGGCTGCTTCGATACTGAGGGTTGGTCCCGGTCTCAGAACAACGGACAGCCTTCAGACATCTGTTCATCGTTCTTCTTACATGAGGAGGGACCGGGCCAAAGCCATATCTACCTCTACCCGTGATCACAGAAATATTTTGGGGCCCCTCGCTGGGAGGGCAGGCCTTCCATTTCATCGAAGGGAGGGGGGAGGGAAGGAGGAAAAAGGGGAGGGAAAAAGGGCAGGAAATAGAGACAGGAGAAAATAATAAGCAAAATTAACTTAATACAAGTGAATCAAATAAACAAAAAGGGAAAAAATAATAATAAAACACATAAATATTAACCATATACAATAAGCTAGTGCATATAAATAATAAACATAAAATAAACAAGCGTAAATTAAATACAATTGATCAGAATATCGAAGTAAAAAAGAAAGGTAAATAAATAAGTAAAAATAAGAAAACCAGACTAATTACCCCCCACCCGGCGCCCAGAGCAGACCTTCCCCCCCACGTGGCCTTGTTCTTTCTAGTATAGCTGGCCTGGATGTTAGTAGCGGCGCTGGTGTGCAGTGTTCTTTAAGGAGCCAGTAGTCACAGTTTTTACAGTTTTTAGCAAAGGACCCCAGGTCCACGATGTTATAAGTCAACAGGATCCAAAGCACCAGGAACCGAGCTAAGTGGGACTCAAACCCAGCCATTTCCCTCCCTTGAATTAGAGAGGAGACATCCTTCGCAGATGGAAAGAAGTGGGGGGCCTGGGGGAAGTTCTTCCAACATGGCGACCGGCGTGCAAACGCTCCGTCACTCCAGTAACCCCACAGGCTCCCTCCGGGTCCGACGATGACCCTGTACCTTGTGGCTGCCTCCGGACTCGGCGCTCCAACTCAGATCACCCCTCCGCCGGGATCTAATCACTGTCCGGGTGCTCGCTGGTCGAAACTCTCCGTCGCCGGGCCTCGCCGCCAGGGCCTCCGCTGGGATGCCTCCCAGGATCAGGCAGGGCGCAGGCAGGGGTCCGCTGGGCGATGTTCCTGCGACCCACACGTCCGGAGCTCCGAATCCAGCCTCCTCCGGTGGTCAAAAAGAGCTGCCGGGCTTCCGAGCCCAGCCAGAAGCCGGAGGAGCACCCTCTCTATCTCCTGCTCCCACTCCGGCCCCGGCTTGTGAGCTCCAGCTCCGGCTACGCTGCCCTCCGAGCCTCCGAGCTCCGAACTCCGCTGTTTGCAGGCAGCCCCTGCGTCCCGAGCACAGGCTCCGCTCTGGCTCCGCTTGTCTCTGGCCGAGGACACCCCAGCCGGCCTCCCCAGAGCAGCAACAGGGCTTCCAGCTCCCGAACCCCAGCGATCAGCTGTTTTGATCATCGTTAAGTGAAAAATCGGTTGCCGAAGCAGGGAACCGATCATCGTAAAGTGTTTTTTCTTATCTAAACATCATTTTGCGATCGCAAAAACCTAATCATTAAGCAGATTCTTCATGGAGCGGGGTAATCGTTAAGCGGGGCACCACTGTAATGAGTACATTTGGATTCAATCAGCAATACCCTACTACAAAACCCAGCCCCCCAGCTAACCTGCCATGCTTGGACTGGGAGACTTCAAAACTTGATGTTTAGCCTCCTGTAAAGAGAACTGGGCCCATACAGAGGCATCTAGCCCTACCCCAGATTCACCATTGTCAATGGCAATGATACCACAGTCCAGGAGAAGAGAGTGCCTGGGTGTAGCAGACACCCTGCCCTCCTATCTATGTATTAGCCTGCAGCTGTTGGTTGGCAGAGCCAGAGAAGCTAGAAGAGAGGTTTGGTCATTCTTTTGAGGAAGTCAGTCAGTTTAAGTCAGAGAGGAGAGTCTGATGTGAGAGTCAGGGATGAGAGACCAAAGTAGAAATGAGTCTGTTCATTAGGTAGGGTGGCAGAGCTAGGACTTAAAGGAGTCAGTTTAGAATGTGGAACTTATAGAGAACTAAGAGAGTTAAGAGTGAAACAAGTTATTACTCATCTAATGAATACATCAAAGTCTGTGAAGAACCTGTTTAAGCAAACTGTAATCAATAAACCTGTGTTGTTCAAATTTATACTCAGCCGGGACCTCCATCTTTCCAATTAAAGGATGTTGACAGAGGTCAACTGGTGGCAGCGTAAAGGAGAAAATGTGTCGTGGGCCTCAGGCTGGTGAAACAACCTGAGGACACGTGAGGAGCCCGTCACAATTGGTGTCAGCTTGTTGGAAAATAAATCATCCCTTTGTCCTGTGGAACAGAGTGCGACCACAACATCTTTGTTTAAATACAGTCATATCATCTTCTGCTTGTTGCACAACGTTGGAGGGTGGGGTGTCACTAAGCAGGGGCTTATTATTGGGGTAGGGCTTATACTGTATTACGAGCATCCTGAAAAATCCTACTAGGGCTTATTTTCAGGTTAAGTCTTATTTTCAGGAAAACAGAGTACTTTACATCCAGCATGCCCCTCCACACTCTGAATATAACCATTTAGTTTATTTTTAAAGCATTATAATTTATTTCCATTTTCTTCCAAATACTAATCTTGCTACATTTACCTAACAATACTATAATTAATTACTTTTCCACCCATATTATTCGAGTATTTCTAAACTTTAACAAAACTGTCATTGAACACTTTTGTATATTTATCCCCATAACTTCCTTTATCTTGTTAAAACTGATCTCCAACCTTTCTCCATCCTTTCAATTGCCCACTACATGTGGAAATATGTACCCAATCTTTTCTTACACTTCCAACAAATAGTTGGTAGTTACTTATTCATTAAATTAAATTTTGCTGGAGAGAAATACCATTGCCATACTATTCTATAAGCATTTCCCTTAACCCTTATAGACGTACTCATCAAAATTCTTTTATTCCACCACTTCTTCCAATCTTCAACACCAATTTCCTCTTTTAAATCTCCCTGCCATACCTCCTTAGGAAGACTCAATTCATTTTCTGCTCTGTCGGTGTCTTTTTACTTTGATTGCCTTCTCCCTCTTTCGACAAAATAATTAGCTTTGGGAGGAAAACACAGATCTGCAATTTTATATTTATTCAATTTTATATCTATATTTATGGCAAGTACATTTCAAGACACCAGAGACAAAGAAGATAGGAGCAATGGACATCAACAAGGACATTCTTTATTTATTTATTTTATTTATTTATTTATTTATTTATTTATTTGATTTATACCCCGCCCATCTGGTCTAAAAGACCACTCTAGGCGGCTTCCAATATAGTAAAAACAGTGAAATAATATAAAAAGCACACACAATTACATAAATCATATTGTAATAAACAGAATACAACAATAGAATAGAAAATACATAAGGAGAGAATAAAGAAAAGTCAGATATTAATTGGAGGGAAGGCCTGAATGTATAGCCATGTTTTTAATTGACTTTTAAAAGTGTCCAAAGTGGGGGCCGCGCGGATCTCAGGAGGGAGATTGTTCCAGAGGCGAGGAGCCACCACCGAGAAGGCCCGGTTTCGTGTCCTTTCTTTCTGGGCCTCCCTCGTCGTTAGGCTCCTCAGCCTCACCTCCTGGCTCATGCGGGTGATCCGAGTAGATCTAGGTGGAAGCAGGCGTTCCATCAAGTATCGGGGTCCTAAACCGTTTAGGGCCTTATATGTAAGCATTAACACTTTGAAGTCAATGCGGAAACGGATGGGCAGCCAATGCAGCATGGCCAGAGTAGGAGAGATATGTTGGCATTTTCTCACTCCAGTGAGGATTCTGGCTACCGCATTCTGCACCACCTGAAGTTTCCGCATCAGCTTCAAAGGGAGCCCCACGTAGAGATATCTATTTATAGATATCAGCTCTTCCTCAGAGGAGAAAGGATTCTGTTAAGGAAGGCAGTGTTCCATTTGTTAATGCTTCCTTTTCATTAGCTGCTGTCTGCAGTTCAACTCAGGCCTCATCACAATGATAAAGCACTTGGGGAAAAAGATGCAAGCCAGCAGCCCAGCACAGGAGGCCAAGATGGAGAAACTCTCCACAACCATCATGGACTTCCCCTTGCTGCTCAAGTAGGTGGGAACAAAGGACACCCAAACGCTGCAGAACATTAACATGCTGAAGGTGATAAACTTGGCTTCATTAAAACTGTCTGGTAACTTCCTAGCTAGGAAGGCCACGCTGAAGCTGACAATGGCTAGGAAACCCAGAAAGCCCAGAACACAGTAAAACATGGTGGCCGACCCTTCGTTACACTCCTGTACCATCTCCTCAGGCATTGAGTACATGTCAATATCTGGGAAAGGGGGAGAGGTTGCCAGCCACACAACGCAAATCACAGCTTGAATGAGGGAACAGGAAAGAACAATGGAGCTGGCTATTCTTTTCCACAGCCATTTCCTGATCTGGGACCCAGGCTTTGTAGCCATGAAAGCGAGAACCACCGTGATGGTTTTGGCCAACACACAAGAAATGGCCACTGAGAAGATGAGGCCAAAAGCAGGCTGTTGAAGAAGACAGGTCAGCTTATTTGGTTGTCCAATGAAGAGTAAAACACAAAGGAAGGCCAGCAGGAGGGAGATGAGGAGGGTGTAGGTGAGGCTCCGGTTGTTGGCTTTGACTAGGGGAGTCTCCTGGTGCTTGATGAAGAGAGCAAGTATCAAAGCTGTGAGGAAAGAAAAAGTGATGCCAGCACTGGCCAGAGTGGTTCCCATGGGTTCTTCATAAGACAGGAAAGTGGTCTCTTTTTGAACGCACGAATCCTGGTAATGATTTGGATATTGGCTTTTTGGACACTCAATGCACTCTTCCATATCTGAAAAAGAAAACCCATATTTTTAAATTGCATGTGTCTTTCTATTTGTGTAGTATGTAGTATCATCAGAGGTAGGAAGATGAAATTTGTAATGACACCGTACAGCATTCTAAAGTGAACTGTATAGAGAAGAGGGATGGTCAACCTGGTTGGATGCAAGGAACACGTTCCCACCCCAAAGGAAATCAAAATTTAAAGCACTTGAAAGGAAAATAAGCTGAAAGGGAAAAGATGAAATTAAAAAGACTCAAATAGGAGTTGACTAGAAAGTTCATTTCCATTATGGAGAATATAAGAATTTGTGAGTGTTGAACAGCACATGGGGATCTGTGGCTGCTTTAAACAGTGCTTTGTGGCACCTGGCGATTCCATGCACCACGATTCCCCTTTTCTATGCTGACAAACAAAAGGGGTCGGGAAGAGTTGACTGATTCACAAACCCTCATAGAGAAAAATTGCCAGTCTTGACTTCAAAGAAGCCATATTCAAAGATGTTCAAAATCCTGACTCTTAAAATAATAGCCATCAATGGAAGTTAAAATAATCACCCCCTGTGTTCAGTTGTTGGATAGAAGAGCCCTCAGCATCTCTTACCCGTCTGATTTGAAATTTTCCCTTCAGGACATGGAAGGCAATCGTAGCAGCAAAATGGCTTTCCATCCTTCTTGGCCCTCCTGTAACCTGGATGGCATTCCTCATTACATAAGGAAACGGGGAGTGTCTGTACGAAAGAGAATAAGAAGAAGGATATGATCGAATAGCAGGAGGGCTTTTACCTTGCAAGTCTTTACTTTGTTGGAGAGCCTACACTAGAAATGGATTAGTGGGCACCACAGTCAAGCATTCCTGGGTCCTCCGCAGCCCCATTACTTTCCACCCCTTCCAAAGTACTGTACTCTCCACCCCCGTTACTTTCTGTCCCTTCCAAAGTCCTCTGCACCTCCTTTCCTTTCCGCCCATTCCAGGGTCCTCTTCACGCCTTTCCCTTTCCACACCTTTCCAGGGTCCTCTCCATCCCCTTTACTTTCCACCCCTTCCAAACCTCTCTGCTCCCTTTACTTTCCACCCCTTCCAGGCTCCTCTTCACCCCTTTCCCTTTCCACTCTGTTCCAGGGTCCTCTCCATTCCCATTACTTTCCACCCCTTCCAATGTTCTCTGCACCCCCTTACATTCTTCCCTTCCAGGATCCCCTCCACCACCTTTATTTTCCTCCCCAATCCAGGGTCCTCTTCACCCCTTTCCTTTTCCACCCCTTTCCCTTTCCACCCTTTCTGGGGTCCTCTCCACCCAATTTCCTTTCCATGCCTTCTGGGGACCTCTCCACCCCCATTTCCTTTACCATCCCTTGTAAACTTCCTTCCTTCCCATTTCCTCTTCCACTTCATCTAAACTCTTATCCACCCCTTCCTTTTCCACCCCTTCTAAACTTCTTCCCATGCCGAAGCACTAATCTGTGCACCCAGGTAGGTGGGGTCTGTAAGCCTTGGAAGGCAGCCCATCTAGGAGAAGGAAAACTCTGATTTCAAATTTCCACTGCCTTGTGGCTATATCCATTGATGGAAAAGGCTTCAGGAGTAAACTTCAAGGCAAAATCCAGAGCCAGAGTCCCAGAGGCAGTTTGTGACTGTGTATAGTCACACTCTGGCAACTCCTGCGACATCGTTGGAACCAGTTGTATTGGCTCTTGCCGTTCCACTGGACAATTGCAGTGACATGGAGAGGGGGGATTTGCTGCTTGGGTAACAGTCTATTCTCCATATTATTTTACTCAGCTTTCATGCTCTGGAGAGGACACTCCAGCTTCTCATACAGCGTCAAAATAACATTGGAAGTAGCAGTTACCAGTTATAAGACTCTGCTTCTTTGGTGTAGAACGGGACTCCAGGGGTTACCTCCTATGGTGGGAGAGGTCATTGCACCTCACTAGGTAGCTACCACCTGCCTTAAGCTGGGCAGCCCCCAACCAGTAAGGTGCTGCCTTGCTACAGTCTGTTAACCCCATGGGATACGTGAGGTTTAGGGTGAAATCTGACAGTCGGATTGATAACCCTGCACCATGCAACAATCATAAGAAAACTTCTGCCCTAAAGTTGGGCACCTGGAATGTTTGGACAATGACCCCTGGCTTTTCTGATGACCTGCAGGAAATAGATGATGTGCGCAAGATAGCTGTCATTGACATGGAACTGAGTAGGCTGCAGATGGACATTGTTGCCCTGCAAGAGACAAGATTGCTAGACTCGGGATCTGTCAAAGAAAAAAATTCTCATTCTTCTGGCAAGGAAAACCGTTGAATGAGAGCAGGGAATATGGTGTTAGCTTTACAGTTAGAAATACTCTACTGAGATTTATTGTTCCACCTACTGCGGGGAGTGAAAGAATCCTGTCTCTGCAGCTCCACTCATCAGCAGGACCAGTCACCCTCATTAGTGCATATGAACCAACACTGTTGGCTACAACAGAAGTCAAAGAGAAATTCTATGACAATCTGGCAGCTACTATCAAAAACATCCCTGTGCAAGAACTGCTGTTCATTCTAGGAGACTAACGCTAGAGTTGGTGCTGATCACAGTTCTTGGCCCACTTGTCTAAGCTGTTTTGGCATTGGGAAGATGAATGAAAATGGCCAATGCTTGCTGGAGTTTTACTGGACTTGGATGGAAGGAGAGGCTGCTCTGTGTAAAATGATTGGAGAATACAAAACTCGACCCCCTTTCGTTTGGCGAAAGAGATATCCTTGGAGCAACAGAATCCTTGGCCAGAGTAGGCTTCTAGGAAGGAGGTTTGAATACCGAAAACATGTAGGTATTGGTAAAATGAATGGAGACACATACACACAGGTACTACCTGGTTAAAGTCGCTGGGCCATGTGACTGAATGGTCTGAAATAGAAAACACTTTTCCTGGGGGAGCCGTAGGGTCTATACTTCCAACTCGGATTCTGTGAAAGGACCGGTTTGGGAATGTGACCCAGTTGATAATATCCAACCCAGCTATCAGTTCCCCATCTGAGTTAAAGGAAATCCTTTCCCCAGCACTGTTGTTGAATGAGACGTTTCTAAGAAAGTAGTGGAGCTAAAGAAGAAGGCAAAAAAGAATGATTAATAAAGAGGCTGAAAAAGAGGCCAACGTAATGAACATTAGTGTATCACAGGGGGCCCTTGAAGACTTGATTGTCTTTGAGCCTTCATTAGGCAGAGGCCGAAGTGTTGGTGGAAGTAACAGGACTAGGAAAGGAGGTGATGGGAGGAGCGGGAGAAGGAAGGGCAGGCAAAATGAAGCACTGAGGAGGAAATGTTCAGCACTTTGTTTTATTTTGTCAATACAGGATTCCTGGACCAGCCCAATTCATCAGTTTTTATTTATTTATTTCATTTATTAAATTTATACCCCACCCATCTAGTCACAAGTCTACTCTGGGTGGCTAACAATAAAAATAGAATAATAGATGGGGTGAAAAAAATCAAGTTATTTTCTGGTTCTCAGTTCAATTCATGTCCATCTCTGTCTATGACAGATTTGGTGCTTGAAGTCTCTAACATCGTCTTCTCAACAGGAGAAGCTTTTCAGATCATTTGGGCTATCAGATTGCAGCCAAAATGGGGTAAAAGTAAAGGTAAAGGTTCCCCTTGACATTTAGTCCAGTCGTGTCTGACTCTAGGGGGCGGTGCTCATCCCTGTCTCCAAGCCGTAGAGCCAGCGTTTCTCGGTAGACAGTTTCCATGGTCACATGCCCAGCACAGCCAGACACGGAATGCTATGACCTTCCCACCAAGGTGGTACCTGTTTATCTACTTGCATTTTTACATGCCTTCGAACTGCTAGGTTGGCAGGAGCTGGGACAAGCAACGGGAGCTCCCTCCATCCCATGGATTCGATTTTATGACTGCAGATCTTCTGAACTTGCAGCACAGAGGCTTCTGTGGTTTAACCCGCTGCGCCACCACGTCCCACAAAAGAAGGTATTCCTTTGCATTTTTGTGCTCAAAAACTGTTACCTGCCATGACTCTTCATTCAGATATTTTCCACTCCCTCCATCCACAGTCAACCTCTCCCTGGATCTGGGAGAGTACCTTGACATCAAAGCATGTGCTACAACATAGGCAGCATTGTACATACTGTAGCTCTGAGCAGACATGGCCATTTCAAAAGCAGATGCAGGAAGAGCCTCCAACTTCTCCTCCCCAGTGCAGGGTACCTCAGACTGACTGTCAATATCGGCACTAGGGAACCGACAGTCAAAGGCATGCTCCCAGAAAACCCTGAAAAAGCCATCCTCTTTTCCAGGATTTCGGGTCTGAAGAAATTCCCGGAATCCGGGCACCTCCACTGAGTGAGCGGCTACGGAGATGGCTCCATGGAGAAAATCAATGCTGCAATATTTATGAAAAGAAAGGGATGCATAATCCATTTGGGCCGCCAGAATCCAGACATTCGCTTTCCTTTTCACGTCCTCCACTTCAGAAAACTGGTGCATCAGTGTCAACAATATTATTGTGTGGATTTCACCAAATGAGACCATGACATTTGCTCTGCTTTGCATGACAAGTTTGTATAGTTCTGCTTCTTTCTCTATCGCACTTTCAAACCCATCAGAAAAAGTCACTGTTGGGAATCTTCTTATGAACTCGACACAAACACCATGCTGGGACCACCCAGAGAGTACATCGTGTACCAACTTTTCTCCGTAAATATCATTTGCACAAAGAACCCCAATCCACGTCCACCTGAAACGCAGCAGCAACTGGAGAATGCTGCTGTCTTGCAGAGCCCCGTTGGGAAACATTTGCTGGAGAAATTTGGTTTGGCTTGGGTTGTCCATTAGTGGAGCAGAGCCATAGGTGAGCTACAGGAAACAAAGAGGCAAGATTAAGAAATCCTGGATACTTTGTTCCTTCTCCCTTTTTCTTCCAGGGGTTAATAAGAACTTCCAGCAACTTCCAGGGATTAATAAGAACTTTTAGGTACTAAGTTGCTTATCTTCTAGGCCAAGAATCCAGTTGTGTAACCAAGATGTACCCCCCTAACATACTCAATTTAACCATTAAAGGAAGTCTTAGTAGCACTAACCAGACCCTTGATGGTTAGGAAGCTGTAAATCACCTCTAATAAAGAAGACCAACCAACCATCTTGTGGAATCAAGACGTGCTCCACAACCCAGTAAAGCCTCACTTAAGCAAGACTTAGCAGCACACCAAACAGCCAACAAACTGGAGCAACTTCAACAAGGATGACTGAGGGAACTGAGAACCAAGCGCTATGAGGAAAGACTGAAAGAACTGGGCATGTTTTGCCTTAAGAAAAGAAGACTGAGGGCAGATAGGATACCACTTTTCAAATATTTGAAAATATTACAAAAGTAGTCATACCAAGGACTGCAAAGAGAACAAACCTATCCATTTTGAAAGAAATCAACCCCGAGTGCTCACTGGAAGGACAGATCCTGAAGCTGAGGCTCCAATACTTTGGGCATCTCATGAGAAGAGAAAACTCCCTGGAAAAGACCCTGATGTTGGGAAAATGTGAAGGCAAGAGGAGAAGGGGACGACCGAGGATGAGATGGATGGATGGTGTCACTGAAGCAACCAACATGAATTTGGCCCAACTCCGGGAAGCTGTGGAAGACAGGAGGGCCTGGCATGCTCTGGTCCATGGGGTCATGAAGAGTCGTACATGACTTAGTGACTAAACAACAGTAATCTATCAAATATGCTATGATTTGGATTTCTGTGTTGGGCAGGGGGTTGACATTATAGGACTCTTCCAACTCGGTTATTCACCAAGTCTATAATTTTGTGATGCTTAGGAAGGTGTAAATCAGCTCTAAACGAGAAGCCGTGACACAGCTTCCTTGGTTGTCTGTATCAGTGATAATGCACATAAGAAACATATGGCCCACATGAATTATTTTATTCCACTTGTAAATTCATAAGTACATAAGCAGGGTATTTTTTCCTTTAATCATCATCGGCCACTTAATTCCAGTTACACCATTTGTCTATCATTGATTTACAAAAGCAGTGAAAGAAAACACAAAGGGTTCAGTACACACACACACACACACACGAATGAATGAATGAATGAATGAATGAATCAATCAATCAATCAATCAATCAATCAATCTATCAATCAATCAATCAATCAATCAATCAATCAATCAATCAATCAATCAATCAATGGCTATATGATGTATGTAGAACCCCATCTACATACCGTACCTGTGGAATTTTATAAAGACACAGGATAGTAGTCAGGGGGAAGCAGCTGTCAAGTCTTTAACCATCATCTGCCTCTTAATAGGAATGAAACAGTATTCCACCTCCCAGCCACACAAAAGGCATAGGTAAAAGGGTCAAAACAGGTACAAGAATGAACTGCAATGCTCCATGTGCTGTGCTCCATCCATATATCCTACCTGGGGAAATTTGTAGAGGCTCAGAATGTGGGTCATGTGCACGCAGATGTCAGGTCCCCCAATGGCTGCTATTGGATTTATCTCAAAGCCACACTTGTAGTTTGGGATCGATCTTCTGTGAGAAGAGAGAAGCTCCATAGAAGCAAGGTAGGTCCCGCTCACGCTGAAGTGGCTGTTGTAGATGTTGAAGCCCAGGGTGATGTTGGGTAGGATCTGGGGATTTGCATTAATCTCCTGAACAGCAAACTCCAAAGCCAGGATGTGTTGGTATGTCTGGAACAGTACCCTGCAACAGGAGACATAATAGTCCTGTGTCATCATAGTGCTGCTAAGATTAAATCCTATCTATTTAAATTTTTAAAGAAATAGATTAAAGTTGGCAGTTTCAAGGAAATGCAAAATAATTCAGCTCATGAATATCTGGGTTGTATGGAAATGACGTTATTGTCTTTGGAAGTTCCAATTAATGGGTATATTTGTGAATTTCGTTGTATGGTATACTGTGTATATACTTACAATGACAATAAATTATATTATTATTATTATATTATTCATGCATCCACAATGTGCAAAAAGTGTTTCTGATGTGGATGAAGATGCCTACATTTGACTCTCGTTAAATCAGGAGAAAGGGTTAGCCACGGCCAGACTGATGTTCCATAGGCGTCAGTAGAAATGAAGGACAACTCTTTAAGCTTGGAGGTGATTGTCATCTGTCTGACATCTAGCGTTGGACAGCACTGGACACTTCTTGCTAAGAAGCAAAGAGATGTCATTCATTCACCAATTCAGTTGATGGCAGAAATGAGTGATGACTTCCACATTACCTAAAATGCTGATATTTATCACTCTGGAAGTTTAGGATATCCCACACAAATTCTTCGTGCAATTATAACCTATGTTAAGCCTCTTTGAGAATCATTACACTGAAATGAAGCCTATTTATCTTGTAGAAAAAAGGATACAGTAACTTACACTGGTTCGTTGATCACCTTCGTAGAGGGATGGTTTCTGAACTCAACTGAATCAGAAAACGTGTTGACCTGAGAGACAACGCCAGCGATGCTGAAATCTCCCGATTGATAATATTTGTAAAGAACAGAAACAGGTTGACCAATACAGTGTTTGGAAACAGTGCCCTTGCACACTGCCTGAGGCATCAGCATTAATAGGGATAGTATTAATGCCATTATCTGAAATCTTCCTTGGGAGCACTGGTTTCTTTGTTTACACATTCTCCCTTTGGCAAATCTCAAGAGAACACTATGACGTGACACTCTTAGATAATCTGAAACGCAGAGGAAATGCAGATTTTAGTGTAACACTGACTGCACCAACAGAGCTGTGTGCCTCTCTAGAGTTGTGTGTAAATGCTCTGGAGGATGTTACATGGCACCTTCTTATACCTTCCAAGGCCTCTCTTTACCCCCTGGGGGCATGGAACAATAATATGGATAATTGTGCTCTGCATGGTAATTATCACACAGATATAATCACACTTTCAAAACTCCTACTTTTCTTGGCCCCATTATTGAAAAGAGCATATTCAGTAAAACACATCGGACAACTTCTTTTGTCCACCTCAGGGAGAGAGGAAGAAGTGATCCACAGCAAATAAAAAGTTTCCAGACAAGAAAAGCAAGCAAGCAAGAAAACTGTTGAAAACCTACCCCAAAAGAAGAGTTTGTGTCAAAAATGGTCCTTTGGCCAGTGGCAAGGGTGGACCTTATGAACACTAGCCTACTAGAGGGTTTTGTTTGGTACCTCTAAACTGGGCACTCCCTGAAACAAGATGAACCCTCTGAAGATACGGCTTCAGTAGGCAAGTAGACCCCAGGAAAGCAGCTGAATCTCCAGGAAGAGAAAGAGGAGGAAGTATCGAATAGGAAGTAACTGTTTCTAAGTGGGGATAGAGTGGAGAAGAAGAGAAGGGGAAATATTGATGGACTGATCTTAAGGAATGTCTGGAGAGGTTGTACGAGTTGAATACTCTTCAACTAACGGGTACACTGGATTCAGCCAAGAATACCCTACTGCAAAATACCTCATGCTTGGGCCTGGGGAACTCAAGAGCTGCTTGATGTCCAGCCTCTCATGAGGAGAATTGGGCCTGTACCAGAGGCATATAGCCCTAACCCAGCTTCTCCACCCCTAACTGCGATGAAACTACAGGACTGAGAGGGTGCCCATTCAAAAGATTGCAACACCTTGAGATGGACCTCCAGAAAAGTGTGAGAGGGAACAAGGACATTAAACAACTAGCAATGAAGAGACCCACTCAGAGGACTTAAGACTGAAGGGTCAAGGGGTGAGTCTTGACCACCCTGCTGGACAAGCCTCAGACTTAAGCAACAGTTGTTTTGTTGTTGTTGTTTAGTCGTTTAGTCATGTCCGACTCTTCATGACCCCATGGACAAGAGCACGCCAGGCCCTCCTGTCTTCCACTGCCTCCCCGAGTTGGGTCAAATTCACCTTGGTCACTTCGATGATACTGTCCAACCATCTCGTCCTCTGTCGTTCCCTTCTCCTCTTGCCTCCACACTTTCCCAAAATCATGGTTTTTTCCAAGGAGTCTTCTCTTCTCATGAGATGGCCAAAGTACTGGAGCCTCAGCTTCAGGATCTGTCCTTCCAGTGAGCACTCAGGGTTGATTTCCTTCAGAACAGATAGGTTTGTACTCCTTGCAGTCCAGGGGACTCTCAAGAGCCTTCCTCCCTGTGAATCAGTCCCCTCAGTACCACTTCTGTGACACATTCTGGCCACAGTTTCTTCCAGGCTGAGTTCAAGGTCTTAGTTGTGACATCTTGCCAGGCCTTGTCGGTGAGTCTGATGCTGTGGAGGACATTGAAATGTGTTTTTCAGAACTCTTTCAGGGTCAAGGACATCTCCTCGGTGACATTGAAGCACCTGGTGAAGAGTGCCTTTGTGTACAGCTTCTTGAAGTTGCTGATCACTTGCTGGTCCATGGGCTGCAGAAGAGGTGTTGTGTTGGGGGAGTGGAGGAACTTGACCCTGATGGAATCCTTGTCAATGTCCTCCGCCAAGGATGGGGTGTGTGTGCCAGGGCGTTGTCCATCAGCAGAAGGCACCTCTCAGGAAGCTGGTTGTCTGAAAGATATTTCTTCACAGTAGGTGCAAAGGCTTCATAGAGCCATTCCAGAAACAGCTGCCTTGTCATCCAAGCTCTTGCGTTGGGCCTCCACATGACAGGCAGTGTGGCCTTGTTGACTTTCTCTCACTGGAATGGGCGAGGAGTCTAGGAGTGGTACACCAGCAGAGGCTTATCTTCAGATTGCCAGTGGCATTGGCGCAGAACAAAAAGGGTCGATCTGTCCTTCATGGGTCTGTGGCCCGGCACTTTCCCGTTAACTCCTGCCAGAATGACCACAGAGGCAAACAGTGATGGGATCTCTAGTTGGAAACATCTGGAGGGCACAATGTTGCCCACATTGTTTAAAGGAACTGTTTATCAAAGCTTTGTTAAAGTTCCTCTTTCTCAGAGAAGATGATGGGGAGAGGATAATAAAACGGGAATTGCTCTGGTGATTAATGATTGCAAAAATCTGCTAACTGACCAAATTGGTGAACCCATTTCCAGTTTCGATTTCAATCACATGGGTCTTGTAGCTGACTTCCCTCCAGCGGTAACATTTACCCACAGCGTGCTTAAGCAATGCCTTGTTTAAGCAATGACCACTCTTTCTGACTTCCTTTAGAAGACACATATGGTCTGTTTTGAAGATGATGACTGGCATTCTGCAAAACAGCTTCTGAGAAGTTGCAGCTTAAAAGAATTCCTATCCCTTACAGCATGGATTTTACTATTGCAGTCCCTACGCTAGGTATGTTGATAGACCTTCTTGATCTTCATTTCTTTCCATTGCGTTTTAAAAACTATTACAAGCTATTCTTAATCGAAAGTATTAGGATATCATTAGATATAGCAAGTGGCAGGCAAATTAATTAAATGAAAAAGGTAATCTTGTCTATTTTTAAAGTTGGTTATGTGTTTGTTTCTTTAATTTGTGATGAAAAGTACATATGTGGACAGTTTTGGTGGTCTCTCTTTCTAGCTATTCTTCTTCTCCCTTAAGTAGAGCTTACAAAACATAAGATTCTGAAATTAAGAATCACGCCCATCTTAAAGTCCGTGTCATCGGCTAAAACTTTGGCATGCCAGAAGTTTTCATTACAATCCCAGCAATACTTTACCACATACAGTAGTGCCTTGCTAGATGATGATAATCCATTCCACTGAAATTGCTGTTTAGCGAAATCATTGTCTAGCAAAAAGCATTTCCCCATTGGAGTGCATTGAAACCTGTTTAATGCGTTCCAATGGGGAAAAATCGTTGTTGTCCAGTGAAGATCAGCCATAGGAAAGCCGATTTGCGAACCGCTGATCAGCTGTTTAAATCGCTGTCTTGCGAAGCTTAGGTCCCGAAACCACCTGTTTTGCGAGCCCGGAGGGAGCTCAAAATCGTTGTCTAGCGAAAATCGGTTTGCGAAGCAGGGACCAAACATTGTCCAGCGAAATTCCCCCATAGGAATCACTGTTTTGCTAATCGCTATAGCGATCGCAAAAAGTCAATGTCTAGTGAAAAAACTGTCATGCGGGGTAACTGTCTAGCGAGGCACCACTGTAACTTGTTGTGTTAGACTTCTGGAATGGGTCCCAAAGACCTTAAAGGACAAAAGCTTTCCATTCCGTTTGGATCATGGACTAAAATAATGATCAGTTCAAGAAAGGCATGGTGCTGGAACCAAGATAAAGCCAAGAAGGTCCATTTGGGACCATATGTAGCCTAGCTGCTTGCTGATAACCATGTCTGTGCTTCCATGGGGTATTTGCAACCCACCAACAACCAGGAATGGGGACTCTGACTTGCTGTCAAGTCAGATTAAAATCACACAGGTGAACCTACTCTGACTCTACTTGGGTCCCCCCCCCCCAATGATTTTGACTTGATTCATGACTTGGAACCCAACCACCTCACCCTTTTTTCTGAGGAGGGGGAATATTCTGTTTTTAATAGGGACTCAGATTTGGGACTTGGGACTCAGGACGTGGTGCCAAAAACTCAGACTTGGGACTCAAACCCAAAGATTTTGCCAACATCCCTGTGAACAGCCGATGGACGAAAGGAGTTTCCTCGTGAGGTTGTTATCGGACCCTGCCTCCAGCACCAATTTGACAGGGGGGGACAAACTTCTCCTTTTTGAAATCCTCCTTGCCATTCTCCCCCCCACCTTGAAACTTCCCTGAAAAAAAGGGGGAAACTGTGCAATGTCTTTTGAAGGGGTGCAGCAGGACATTTTGAAACACCCTGAATCAGTTACAGCAAGTCTGGACAATCCCTGTTAGTTCTAGTTGGTTCAGCCAGGAACAGGAGAGGTTGGGCTTTGCTATTCTGCAGACGTTGGGCGATCGCAGGTTGTCAACTCCTGATGTTAAATCGCCCAGCCAGAACTAACTCACCACTTTGGTTTCTTTCTCTGTTCCAGCTTTGCTCTGCGCTGTGTTCCAACCAGCAGCATCTTCAGGTAAAGTTTTCCTAGCGGTCCTTGTTTTAAGGAGTGCCATCTATAGAGAAGGGCTCTTATCTTCCATGGTTTCAGCTACAGAGGCTTAGAAGCTCAGAACCCAGCCTCTAAACTCACTGTTCTGTGAGCCCCACATTTAAAAACTCTAGGATACCATATAGTAATATGTCAAGATTTGTCTGTCAACTAATCTAGTCTTACCTGTTTTAGCTGGCAGAAGCTTCCTAGGGTCTCAGGTGAAGATCTTATATTCTGCTACCTAGTCCTTTTTAAATAGAGATTCAGGGGCCGAATGTGAAGCCTCCTGTATCAGAAGCAAGTGTTTTATGATCAGTTCGTCCCCATTTGATCTTGCTTCTACTGGATCCCTAGTGAAAGATGATCTTAGATCATCCTAGACCCTATGGATCATGGACTCCAGCCCCTGTCAAGACAGCACACTGGGGAATTGAACTCCCACGCTCTGGCTCTACACTAGAGACCTAAACCACTATGGGAATATCCACTCTATAAACTCTGCCCATTATAAGAGGGTGGGATTAAGGTAAAGGTTCCCCTTGACAATTTTTGTCCAGTTGTGTTCGACTCTAGGGGGCGGTGCTCATCCCCGTTTCCAAGCCATAGAGCCAGTGTTTTGTCTGAAGACAATCTTCCGTGGTCACATGGCCAGTGCGACTTAGACACAGAACGCTGTTACCTTCCCACCGAGGTGGTCCCTATTAATCTACTTGCATTTGCATGCTTTCGAACCGCTAGGTTGGCGGGAGCTGGGACAAGCGACGGGCGCTCACTCCGTTGCGTGGATTCGATCTTACGACTGCTTGGTCTTCTGACCCTGCAGCACAGGCTTCTGTGGTTTAGCCCACAGCACCACCACGTCCCTGAGGGTGGGATTACCTTAATTTTATTTATCTATTTATTTATTCCCTGGAAAAGACCCTGGAAAATTCCCTGGAAAAGACCCTGATGTTAGGAAAGTGTGGAGGCAGGAAGAGAAGGGGATGACAGAGGACAAGATGGATGGACAGTGTCATCAAAGCTACCAACATGAATTTGACCCAACTCCGGGAGGCCGTGGAAGACAAGACGGCCTGGCGTGCTCTGGTCCATGGGGTCACGAAGAGTCGGACACGACTTAACGACTAAACAACAATTTATTTATTGCATTTTATGCTGCTTTCTCCCATTGACTGAGACTCAAGATGGCTCACACAACATTAAAATAGAATATATAAACCATTTTAGAAAGAACTATTGAACATGAGAATAGTGAAACAGAAAAACATCAAAAAGCCATTAAAAAGATTTAAACACAGGAACTGCAGGCCCTCTAACTTTTTTGAAATTAGATGTTAAATGCCTGAAGAGAAAAGGTTTCCTTTGTCATGAAAGGACAGGTGGAAAGGGGGGCAGCTTGACCTTGCAGGATAAAGGCATTCCATAGCCTGGGGGCAGTCACTGAGAAGGCCCTCTCTCAGCTCCCCATCATATGTACCTCTAAAGGTGAGAAGACCAAGAAGAAGGGTGTTCCCTGGAAGGTCTTAAGAGCACTGTGTGTGGGGGGGGGACGGTTATATCATTTGAATTTAAATGAGATTAAGTCTTTGAAGTGGTTCATCCCACAGCAATTGAGTCCACCCTGTTTCAGTAGAATGGTAATGCCAGTGTGAGAAATTGTCACTGGAAAAGGAGAGAGAAGAACATATGCATGTATAAAACTTGTCCCTGCCTTTTCAGTGAAAATCTCTATAAATATTTGAGAGAGACCCTTGTCCAGCAGACCGAGGCAAAGAGGCAGTCCCGTAAGCAGCAAAACCAGGGACAGATTGTATTTGTCTTCAGTGTAGAAGGGATGGTCACTCTTGAATTGGCCTCCTCAGCCACACTAGATGCTGTTCCAAGTCCTCCATACAGAGTATAGTCTCTCAAGACTGAAAGATGCCTAATCTAAATTTGAGAGAGAGAGAGCTTTATTATGGCATACCCACCAGAATTGTATACTGTATGTCTTAAGTTGCTTTGGAAAATTAGATTGTACAGTGAATCTAATAATAGTTGGACAAAAATGAAATAAACGTGTGTTGGCTACTTTCTGTGTCCATCAGCTGAGGTAATAATATTGACATGTGCAATTCCCAAAGTCCTCCTTTCCAACATGTTCCTTTAGAATGTCAATGTTGAGAAATATATCTTGAGTAGCCTATGGTATATCTTCCCGCTGTCTATCCGCAATGCATAGCAAATGTTATTTTAACTCCTTTTACATCAATCTGCTGGTGCTGTCCTGCTTGTCCTCGATTCTGAGAAGAATATAAGGGAGCAAGTATAATAAAACTAAATGAAATTAAAAATTATCCATCCCATAAATGCCTGCAAGCAAATTTAGCCTTTAGAAGTGTGGTTTCTGGTTTTATCCTAGGTCTGCAGACCCCCAAACTTACGATCCAGCCCAACCACCCTGAGTATTTTGAAGGGGAGAGGATTGAGCTCATTTGCTCAGCTTCCCAAAACAGGACGGTGGAAGGATACAGGTTCTTCGATCCAGATGAGCGGATGATCCACAAAATGGCCGCCAACCCTTATCAAAAGGGGAAGCTGCCTCTCACGCTTCAGATGAACAGCACTGGGAATTATTTCTGTGATTATTGGATGAAAGAAAGTGGAGAAGCCACGTCAGGACCAAGCAATGCCACTTTCATCCGTGTAAATGGTAGGTTTCTCTTTCCTAAGATATTCCAGGCCAGAACACAGAAACCTCGGCCATGGCTGGTCTCTGGACCCTGGGCATCCTGCCGTACCCTGCTAGATGTGAGCTGACTCAGTTCTTCTCTTCATTTCATTAAAAAAATCAGCCAAGAGGAATACTTTCATTTTCTTTCTTAGTTTCCAAGTTGCAAATTGAATTAGGAGTTACCAAAGTTTGTGGTAGACAGCTCCTATGGAGAAGTTTTTTTTACCCCCTGCATGGCTGTTGAAGAAAATTCTCCCATGCACCCAAAAATAAAAATTGCCTATGCAGGACTTTCCTTCTTAGCGAACCGTTACACAGCATGAACAAGTTGCTTTCAATGTAAAATAAAAACAAAACAAACTTTAGCAGTGTGTATGGGGGAATCAGGGTGTTGCAACAGATCCTGACCACTAGGTGGGAGTAAAGGACAACATCTGGGTTGTGACCCAGGTAAACCTGTTGTGTATTTTTTATCAGTTTCTGAATCGGGTAAGGGGAATGAATGGGTGTTTTTCTAGTTGTTGCTAGACTACAACTCCCATCAACCACAGATGGCGCTAGCCAGTGCTGAGAGATGCTGGGATTTGCATCCAAGAATATCTGGCAGGGACATTCCCCATTCACACATGGTTCTTTGGCTTAGGAACTACTATAGTAGTAACCACTGGAGCATATAGACAGGGGGAAATTTAGTGTAGTTTAAAGGATCATGCATATGAAATAATTATTGGAAAAGACAAAGATGTAACCAAGGAATGGAGGATGGCAGTCTGCCTCTTCTGGCTTTTGGCAGTTGACTATGCAGTCCAGTGCACCTTGCCGACAAAGGTCCACATAATCAAAGCTATGATTTTTCCTGTAGCGATGTATGGAAGTGAGAGCTGGACCATAAAGAAGGCTGATGCTTTTGAATTGTGCTGGAGGAGGCTCTTGAGAGTCCCCTGGACTGCAAGGAGAACAAACCTATCCATTCTGAAGGAAATCAACCATGAGTGCTCACTGGAAGGACAGATCCTGAAGCTGAGGCTCCAACGCTTTGGCCATCTCATGAGAAGAGAAGACTCCCTGGAAAAGACCCTGATGTTGGGAAAGTGTGAAGGCAAGAGGAGAAGGGGACGACGGAGGACGTGATGTCTGGACAGGGTCATCGAAGCGACCAACATGAATTTGACCCAATTCCGGGAGGCAATGGAAGACAGGAGGGCCTGTTGTGCTCTGGTCCATGGGGTCACAAAGAGTCAGACACGACTTAACGACTAAACAAAAAATGCAGTCCAGGTGGCAAGATCTTCCCTCTAGAGCAGTGGTCCCCAACCTTGGGTCCCCAAATTTTTCTTGGACCAAAAACTCTCAGAAGCTTTCACCACTCGCTGTGCCGGCCAGGATTTCTTGAGTTCTCACCTAACAACATCTAGGGACTCAATGCTGGGAAGCAGTCCTGTAGAGGAAGATCTTGCCACCTGGACTGCATAGTCAGTTATGGGATATTATTGCAGATGAATGCCCTGATCTTGGCTGATTTCAAAAATTAAGCAGTGTCACACCTAGTTTTTACTTTTTACTTACCAAAGAATACCAAGTTCACAGAATCATAAAACTGTTGAGCTGGTCATGTCCTTGAGGATCTATTCCAGTCCCTGGCCTGTACAGGGAATCCACAGTTAAAGCCTCCCTCTTAGGTGGCCATTCAATCTTTACTTGTTATGTTGTCAAGCGATTTTCACTGTGAGGAAGCTCTTCCTAATGTTTAGTCGAAATCTCCTTTCCTGTAACTTGAATTCAGTATTTTTGGTCCTATCCTCTTGAGCTGCAGAAAGCAAGCCTGTGTGATCTTCTACCTGATAGCCTTACAGGTACTGAAGATGCCTATCATTTGTTCGTTTGTTCCTTCGTTTGTTGAATTTCTATACAGTGCCGTCTAGTGGCATGTCACTACTACGGGCTAGAGATGGGCACAAGCTGCCAATTTGGCAGCTCGTCCTGATTTGTTTACCACCACAACAAGTGTTCAGCCACTTGGCAACCCACTCCCACCAGTGGGCACCTCCTCGGAGACACTGCCCTGACTTCTCTGACCCACTTCCTCTGGTTGCTGCCTCTAAGGGGGCACCCGCTGGGGAGGATGGGTCACTGAAGCCCCAAATACCTTTTCCAGGAGTAAACAAACTGGGCCAAAATGCCAAATTGGCAGTTCCGGTGTCCATCAGGAACTATCCTCCACCCAACTCTCAAAAGTATGATAATATAAAATCTAAAAGGATGGCAACACTCTTAAGAACCTAAGATGGTGGCAATGGTCAAAATGTTGTTGTTCTTTAGTCGTTAAGTCATGTCCGACTCTTTGTGACCCCATGGACCAGAAAGCACGCCAGGCCCTCCTGCCTTCCACTGCCTCCCAGAGTTGGGTCAAATTCATGTTGGTCGCTTTGATGACATTGTCCAGCCATCTCATCCTCTGTCATCCTCTTCTCCTCTTGCCCTCACACTTTCCCAACATCAGGGGCTTTTCCAGGGAGTCTTCTCTTCTCATGAGATGGCCAAAGCATTGAAGCCTCAGCTTCAGGATCTGTCCTTCCAGTGAGCACTTGGGGTTGATTTCCTTCAGAATTGATAGGTCTAAATATCAACCACAAAATATAATAACCATAAATAAGATGAAATCAGAAACAAATTGTAACAAGGAGGAGAGCCTGGAATACCTTCCTGAAAAGCGATATTCTAATTTGCTTTATAAATATTAAGAGAGAAGGGGTCTGGTGCACCTCTAGCATGTTGTCTCCCAAACTTCTTTTCTCCAGACGAAAAGTGACGTTTCCTCAAGCTTTCCTCATAGGGCTCGGTTTCCAAATCTCTTCCCATTCCAGTTGCTTTTGTCTGGACACCTTCCAGGTTCATTAAACTGGATCTCTAGACAGGGCTAGGAAAGGATGCTGCCTAAGACACAGAAGAGATGCTACCAGTCAACATAGGGCTTGATGGACCCTTGTAGTGACTTCGTATGAAGGCATTCGTTCCTTTGACTTACAAACTTAGTTTCATTCTGCGGAAATGAAGGTGTCAACATAAAGCAGCCATGGTTCTGACACTATGCAGGATCTTCTGCCTTTTGACAGTTGGGTACATCAGCCAACGTCCAAGGCTGTCTCTCCTAATGAAGAGGTTTCCGGTAACTTTAGGGTCAAATATGAGGTGTTGAATGCTTATTCTAGATCCATGCACAGGACTCCTGATCTGAACTGGACGTGAACTCAGGGCTTCAGAATTTATCCCAATTTCTTTCCGAAGCAATTTATGCTCCATCCAATTTGATCTTTGCCCTACATTTGGGTCGATTTTCAACAATTTGTAAATATTACACGCCAAAACCAAATCTGGCCGTTCTGCTATGATCCATCCCTAATGCAAATCGAATTGAATCAGGCTGATTCAGTTGGCAGGTCAGGATCTATCCCTTTCTACACTCTTGCGCATTTCTTTTATTGTGTGATTCCCCCCCCCCGAGAGATATGTGCCTCAGGAAGGCTTGTAGTACCTCTAAGACTAACTAGTTTTTGTTTTTCGTAAGTTTTTGTGTGTCCAAGCACACTTCTTCAGATGAAGACCGAAAAAAGCACGTTAAATGCGAGATACATAGGTGAGAAAAATTGTGTATTATGACAAACAGACATGTTTTGGCACTTAAAAGGGCACTACTTCTAGAAACATGCTCCACCTACTATCTAATTTCCCCCTCATGTTGGTGACTGATGGTATCTGCATGGATATCCATATAATGGAGCAAATTTCCATGCAAAATCTCTACCGGACAAACTGGGGGAGGAGGTATATCTCACAAAACTTGTAGAATAAATAATTTGCAGAGTAAGTATCTTTGTGGTAGCACGGTGCATGCTAATATAGAGGAATTTGAGAAAAGTCATGTATTCAGTTTGCTAGAATGAAACAGATTCTTTTCTCGCTGCATGAACAGTTTGCCTTAAAATGGACATGCAACTTTGGACTTCATTGCGCAAATATTTCAGGATGGAGGAGTGAGTTTGCTTGCTGGCTCTCTGGTGTATAAAGAAATTTTAGTGCTGGAATGTTATCTTTCTTTCCTAGAGGCCCCTGCTGCTCCCTCTCTCTCTGTGCATCCTGAACTCCCTGCATACAACTTGGGAGACTCCATCACCCTTTCATGTTCAGCCCCACTGGGAGCAAAGGAAGTCAAGCAATTCCAATATTACAGTGACTTGATGTGTGTATCAGCCATGGCACTGCATGACAATGTCTATAGGTACAACTTGAGTATCATGGAGTCCACGGACATGGGGGTCTTCAGATGCGCCTATCTGGTGCACCTTTCTGGGCGAAACGTACTTTCCAAGAAGAGTGAACCAGTCTCCATTGAAGGGCTAGGTAAGTTCTAACTTAACTCTAACAACCTCCTTGAAAAAATCTCTTTCCTTTCATCGCTGATGGATTAATCCTTGGTTGAAGGTCATAGAATCATTGAGTTGGAGGGGCCTATAAGGCCATCAAGTCCAACCACCCGCTCAAGGCAGGAATGCAAGGCAAAGCAGATCTGACAGGTGGTGGACCAATTTTATCTTGCATGCTTCCATCATTGGGATGCTCATTACCTCTGAAGGCCATTGGTCCCATTGTCATGCTGCTCTAACAGTTAAGAAGTTTTTCCCCCTGATATTCCTGTAGCTTGAGCCCATCATTATAGGCCCTACACTCTGGGATGATTGAGAACAGATCCTGCCCCTCCTCTGTATGATTACCTTTCAAGTATTTGAAAAGTGCTATCCTGTCTTCCCTCAGTCTTCTTTTCTCAAAGCTAAACATGTCCAGTTTGCTCCATCTTTCCTCACAGGGCTTGGTTTCCATCCTTGTTGCGCTCCCTCTGAATTGCTCCAGTTTGTTGGCATCCTATTTAATGTGCTCTGTCCATAACTGGACAAAGTACTCTAGATGAGGCCTAACCAGTGCTGAATAGAAGGGAACTAGTACCTCTCAGGATTTAGATACCATACTTCTGTTAGTGCATTCTAAAATAGCATTTGCCTTTTTTGCAGTCACATAACACTGTTGGCTTATATTCAGCTCTTGATCTACAACAATTCCAATATCTATTCGCGAAGGCTTTCATGGCCAGGATCTAATGGTTGTTGTGGGTTTTTCTGGCTCTTTTCGGACTCAGAGTGCTGTCCTCTGAAGATGCCAGCCACAGAGACTGGCGAAATGTTAGGAAGAACAAAAAAAGTGTGCTGCTTATATACCACCCCATAGCGCTTCAAGCACTCTCTGGGTGGTTTACAATTTAATTATGCAGGCTACACATTGACCCCCCCCAGTGAGCTGGGTACTCATTTTACCAACCTCGAAAGGATAGAAGGCTTAGTCAACCTTGAGCCGGCTACCTGGGATTTGAACCCCAGGTCGTGAGCACAGTTTTAGCTGCAGTACAGCGGTTTAACCACTGCGCCACGAGGCTCAACCTTCAGAAAATGGCCAAAGAGCCTGAAAAACCCACAACAACCATTAATTCCAAGATCCTTCTCACTCATCGTATTACTGAGCCAAGTATCCCCCATCTTGTAATGGTGCATTTGGTTTTCTGCCCCTAGATGTAGAACTTTGCACTTATCCCTGTTCAATTTCATTCCATTGTTTTTAACCCACTGCTTGAGCTTATCTTGGGTGGGAGACGGCTCTGATTGGTCTTGAGGGTGAGAGGCATAGCAGGGCGTCTCTCAAGATTACCTCTTTCACAGCTATTTGCAAGATGGGGTGATGGTATGAAGGGTTACGATAAGAATCTCCCTGACAGCCCTGGCAGAAATTCAGGTGACTAATAAAGCATTGTGTTGCCCCGAGCGGAACTGACAAGCCTTATCTGGTTTTAAATAAGAACACCTACTCAAGCCAGATGTGGCAACTGTTTGTTATAGGACATAATCAACTCTTCTCTTCTTTCTTCCTATTTAGGAGTCAGATGGAAATGGATGTTGGCTGTTGGGGGGTCCTTCTTCACCATCAACACCCTTATCTTCCTAATCTCCCACTGCTTTTTTTAAACCACAGGTAAACATGGTCTCCTAATGAAGTACCAGGCTTTGTGTGTGTGTGTGTGTGTGTGGTTGAAAGAGAATGAAGTAGTTCCACTTTATGCCTCAGTCATGTCTAGGTACATTTCCTGTAGTCCTTGCTACAGTGTGTAGAAACTTCCATGCAGCTGCCATGGAAGAGAGGCAGCCATATTCTCATCTGAAGGGTGTTCGTTGTTATATGAAGTTACTCCAAGTGAGGCAATTGATGATGCTGAGGGACAGTCATGGCATACCCTCTAGCTGTTCTTCCTGACCCCTTTCAGATGTCCCAAACCTCAGTCAGCCTCACCTAGTGGGGACAGGCCACACGAACCTGCCAGTTCTAAAGAAAGGTTTCCCTCCCTGTCCAGGCAGCTTCTCTACATGAGGAGAGAAGGGACACCATCTTGTTTTGTTGGGATTCTTGCCTCAAGCCGCAAAATGTCTTGGACTGCCCTAACGAAGCACTGGAGTATGACCTTGAACCATCTCGAGAGACTCTTATTCACTTCTTGAGACAATTTCGAATGCTACTCTTGATCTCGGAAGGCGTAAAATCTGAAACTAGGATGCCTTAAAGGCAAGCATTCCCAACCTTGGGTCCCCTGATGTTATAGAATTCCCAGAAATTCTGGCCACCACAGCTAGTGGTGAAGACTTCTGGTAGTTTTAATCCAAGAATATATGTAGACCACACCCTTAAAGGGACTTATTTAAGTACTAGATGTTTAGAAGAAAAACAGCTGTTTTGGCTCCCTATCTAGTGTTTAACTAATCGGATGTGGGCTTCCTCCAGAAATGCTAGAGAGGTTCTCAATGAATTATGCAAGATTGCCCCTGTTCTTTTGTTTGTTTGTTTGTTTTTCCACACCAAGCTGGTATATTTGGGGGCCATGTGCTAAGAAAGACTTTTATTTTCCAGACCACTGCAACCTCCTCCATTTCGAAGGGTTCCAGTCAGTGAAGGAGCCCTCTCTACTAGCCTTGAATCCCCAGTGTCTTCAGCAGAAAACAACTCATACACGTTTTCTGAAAAAAGACACATACTTGGAAATAAGGCAGCTTGGATATCTAAGAAATGCATAATCTTCAGAGAAGAGCTTGGGAAAAAATACTTTTGTAGACCTCAGCTTCCAGCCACTGTGGTGTCAATTCTCCTTTCGCTTGTTGGAGGGTCTACCCAGGCCATCAGTTCTTCCAGAGTTCACTATGGCAGGTGGCCACAAGAACAGAGGCATGGAAAGCGACCACGAGGAACCACGTCTTTTCAATGGTAGCCATGACACTTTGAAACATGTCGATACACATCAGATTCCTTCCCTCTTGATCTTCGGGAAGCATGTTAAAGCCAAGTATTTCCAGGAGGCCTTTGAGAACATGCTCCTCTTATGACAGACCACCTGGGGATTTTTCTGTTAATATTATGTTGTTTTTAGGCATCGTGGATAGCTGGAGGTTTTCGTCCGCTTTAAACTGACCAGAATGATGGCTTGCCACTAGATGGGTGGTATATTTACTTATAACAGAGAAAGAACAAAGAATTCAGGCAGCACTATGGAGTACAAAATGGTTCTAACCTGGTTCTTAACATATGAAGCAGTCAAGGAGTTGAGCCTGGAAAAATCTGTTGTGGTTGTTCCCACATGTGAATTTGGGGTGGGGGTGGGGGACTGTAATGTTCTTTCCATCCTATGTATGAAGAAATCTGAGAACTTTACTTATTTTTTAAAAACTGGAATAGAATTCTCACGCTTTCCCTAAATTTCATCATGTCGATATTTCTCCTTCTTTCCAAATTTTCTATAGCCACCCCATCGGATCACTCAGTGGACCATCCAAAATGGCCCCAATTTTGACAAAAAGGCTGCATCTTGGTTTCTCACAGGTCCCTATTTTTTTATTTTTTATTTTTATTTTATTTTTTTGCTGCTGCTATTGTTAGAGTTGCTTTTAGATCTCTTCTTCGGATCACCAATACCTCTTCGGTATTCACTTTGCCAGCTTATTTGCAGTGAGACAAGAACCTCTTCAAAGAATTCATGGAAAAACCAGCACAGATATTGCCTTTACCAATAAACTACCCAACAAGAATAGAAAATAAATTATTCCATCGCATGTGCGGTCTCTTTTTTTTTCAGGTACTATAACATAAAATTTTCAATATATTTTCTACTGTGTCAAGTACCTAGAAGGAAAATTAATGGTATGTGATGATATTTGAATGCATTACACTATGGGGCAGCAAGTAAGTAAGTAAGTGAGTGAGTGAATGAATGAATGAATGAATGAATGAATGAATGAATGAATGAATGAATGAATAAATAAATAAATAAATAAATAAATAAATAAATAAATAAATAAATAAATAAATAAAATAAATAAATAAATAAATAAATAAATAAATGTTCTTGGCCATGAGTTTTATCATCTCTGCATAAAAGCAAAAACAAAAGGCAACGCATAGTGGACTGCTTATCTGCTTATAGCACTTAAAGCACTCTCGGAGTGGTTTACAAGTTAATTACGCAGGCTGCACATTGCCCCTACCAGCAAGCTGGGTACTCAATTTACTGGTCTTGGAAAGATGGAAGGCTGAGTGAACCTCAAGTCGGCTACCTGAGATTGAACCCGGATTGTGAGCAGAGTTTTCACTGCTGTACTGCAGTGTCACAAGGCTCCTATAAAAATAGTAACCTGACCAAAGAAGCATTCTTAATTGAGTAACAATCTCTTTGGGTGGAGGAATAAAATCTCGGTTAGCATCCATCCCATCCTATAGATGTGGGTTACTTGATTTATGAAACTAGACATTGATCCTTTCAGTTTTTTTAATTACAAGTTTCATTCACCTGACTTAGTTCTTAGCTTTATGGATAATTCGGGAGCAGTGACAAAAATATAAGAAAAAGGGGGGGGTGTAAATTTCTCTTGTTGACGGGTGAGCTTCAGTCCCTGAAACTCTCAAGACAATCTTCTTCCCACAGAGGAACATAGCAAAAGAAACGCTGACATTTCTGGGCCTGAAACTGGAGTGAAAAGTTCTTGGATCCTTTTTATGCCTGCCACCATTTGTGCATACCCTTCAAAATATCATGTAGCTTCAGTTAAACTGGCTTTTAAATTTCAGGGTCGGGTGAAGGGGAATAGAACACCCTCAACACCCTGTATAGAAATGCAGAAATGATGATACATTCAGTGTGAGTTCTGAAGCCACCCATCTATACAGTGATGCCTTGCTAGACGATGATAATCTGTTCCACTGAAATCGCTGTTTAGCGAAATCATTGTCTAGCGAAAAGCATTTCCCCATTGGACTGCATTGAAACCTGTTTAATGCATTCCAGTGGGGAAGAATTGTCGTTGTCTAGCGAAGATCGGCCATAGGAAAGCCGCTTTGTGAACCACCAATCAGCTGTTTAAATAGCTGTCTTGCAAAGCTTAGATCCCGAAAACACCCATTTTGCGTGTGCGGAGGGAGCTGTCAAAATTGTCGTCTAGCGAAATTCGGTTTGCGAAGCAGGGACCAAACATTGTCCACCAAAATTCCCCCATAGGAATCACTGTTTTGCGAATCGCTATAGCAATCGCAAAAAGCCAATGTCTGGCGAAAAAACTGTCATGCGGGGTAACTGTCTAGCGAGGCACCACTGTATTACTTACGGAAATAAATGTGTGTGGGGTTTTTTTCTCTCCAAGGGATGGAACCAGTGGGTGTCTTGCTGCAGGCTTGGCGAGTTTTCTTATCATCCCTTCCCAGGCAGTCTATTCTGGTCTGGCTCCTTCCTTTTTGAAGCAAAGCAGAAAGGAATGAGACAAGAGTGGACGCTGACAACTGTGCCACAAAGCATCAGAAGAGAGAGAAGGGACAGGGATCGCGACAGGAGTCCTCCTGGCACGGAGACCATTTGGGCGTGGTTTCTTCCTTCCCTTATCAAGTCCCAACTTGGAGATCAAGAGTGGAGAAAGAAAGGAGTAGGGTTGCAGAGAGAGGAAAAGCCAGCCTCTGCCCCTCCCTGCCCTGCCATTGCTCAACCTCATTCCAGCTTCCAGTCTAGGCGTGCAAAAGAGCGCCGGCTTTAGAACGGGTAATCCCGAGTCTCTGCCAGAAGGAGATCCTCTGCTTCCCAAGAAGGAATATGAAGGGACGGAATCAACAAAAGCAGAAGAAGACTTCTCTGGCCTAAGAGAATTAGACCCATGTAAGTCTCACTTTTTTTCCAGCATAAAGAAGGAGGGCCAGGCTGTCAATGTCTGGTCGGATATGAGGAGAAATATGAGGTGCTTATCAAGCAGCCCAGCCTTGGGATAGACTAGAACCAGGATAAGGAGTGGTAAATACCAGAGTAATACCAGACAGAGGCTCCAGAAATATCAAGAAGAAAAAGGATGCTTCTTTCTTTCTTTCTTTCTTTCTTTCTTTCTTTCTTTCTTTCTTTCTTTCTTTCTTTCTTTCTTTCTTTCTTTCTTTCTTTCTTTCTTTCTTTCTTTCTTTCGTCATCTCTTGCATGTCTACCTGCCTGTCTATTTTCTATGTGTGGAATGGCATAGGGAAAACAAATATTTTTGCAAGACAACACATTTATTTTGTCGCATCATTTGTTCTGTGTACTTCATTTGTGAATTAGAGAGAGAGAGAGAGAGTAGGAGAAGGAAGGAAGGAAGGAAGGAAGGAAGGAAGGAAGGAAGGAAGGAAGGAAGGAAGGAAGGAAGGAAGGAAGGAAGGAAGGAAGGAAGGAAGGAAGGAAGGAAGGAAGGAAGGAAGGAGATACATCCAAGCATTTCACTACAGTGGAAAATTCCATATGTTACTGGGAATGGGACTGCAAATTGAGCTTCCTGTATCATAGCATCTCCTTCCCCCGCATACAAATTTGTAGAATAGTCTCACTGTAAATACTATCTATTTCTGGGTTTGGTTTGGTTTTTTGTTGTTGTTATGTGCCATCAAGTCCCCTCTGACTTATGGTGACCCCATGAATGAGTGCTCTCCAAAATGTACTGTCCTCAACAGGCCTGCTCAGCTTTTACAAACTCAAACCTGTGGCTTCGTTTAGGGAGTCATTCCATCTTATATTTGGTCTTCCTCTTTTCCTGCTGACTTCCACCTTCACCAGCATGATGGGTCTTGTTCAGAAGATTATGTCTTCTCATGATGTGCCCAAAGTGGGACAGCCTCAGTGTCAACCTGTTTGCTTCCAGAGATAGTTCAGGCTTGATTTGATCGAGGACCCACTTGTTTGTCTTTCTAGTTGTCCAGGGTATCTGCAAATCTCCCCTCCGGCACCACCTTTCAAACAAATGAATATTCTGTCAGTTTTTCTCCTTTCACACTGATAGATGGTGATTGGAAATATGATAATATTGATGATCTTGGTCTTCATCTCCAATGAAACATCCCTACACTTGATGATCTTTTCTAGTTCCTGCATCACTGCCCTTCCGAGTCTCAGTCTTCTGATTTCTTGGCTGCAGTCTTCATTTGGATTGATGATTCAACCAAGCTATGTTGTTGTTGTTTAGTCATTTAGTCGTGTCTGGCTCTTCGTGACCCCATGGACCAGAGCACTCCAGGCCCTCCTGTCTTCCACGGCCTCCCAGAGTTGGGTCAAAGTCATGTTGGTAGCTTCGATGACACGGTCCATCCATCTCGTCCTCTGTCATCCCCTTCTCCTCTTGCCTTCACACTTTCCTAACATCAAGGTCTTTTCCAAGGATTCTTCTCTTCTCATGAGATGGCCAAAGTATTGGAACCTCAGCTTCAGGATCTGTCCTTCCAGTGAACACTCAGGGTTGATTTCCTTTAGAATGGATAGGTTTGTTCTCCTTGCAGTCCAGGGGACTCTCAAGAGTCTCCTCCAGCACCACAATTCAAAAGCATCAACCAAGCTATACAAAATCTCTAACCACTTCCATTTCTTCATTGCCCGTGTCAGAGTTGTGTATTTCCTCAGTAGTCATGCTTTTGGTCTTTTCAATGTTCAACTGCAAGTCTGCTTTGACACTTTCTTCTTTCTGGTTTACCTCTTTGAAAAATGGTCTATGAAAGATCGGGGATAACCCAAGTGACTGAAGCAGAACAGAGAAACCTGTTCTACATGGGGAATAGCCTCAGTAAATGTGAGCTAATTGATTCTGGGACCTGATGGGTGGATATAATACTAAGACCATTAGGCAAAAATTGGACAGAAATAGGTCTCCCTTCTTCTGCTTCTCTGGGGCAGTCAGATTGAACTGGTTGGTAGGAGAGGTTTGGGAAAGAGGAAAGAAAGCACAACATCATACAAAGCCTTCCTTATTGAACCTGGTTACCACACAAAGGGTGTGGAAGGAATATGAAGCCAATTCATGAAGCTGCATCCACGATCTTCCTTGAAGCTGTTAGTCATAAAGTCACACAGATGACAAGGAGTCTGTATGAAACTTGATGAGTCTTGCAGGGCTCATTGTGATAGAACCGGGAAGCTGAATAGAGGCATGAAGGCAGATCTCAGGAACAGAGATGGGCATGTATTAAAAACAAATTGCAAAATTTGTCAGAGATGGGCACAAATTAAAATGAATTGCAAAATTTGTCTAAAATTGATTATTTGTAAATTCATATTCCTGAATGCTTGTGATCAATGAAATTTTACTGATTTTTTTTATTTGTTGGGCTATAATCCATGCCCTTGGGAATCTAGAGACACCAAAATTGCAAAGGAGCTCCTTCGACTCTCTAGAGACACCAAAATCATAGAGAAGCTTTCTCTGACTCTCCTCTACAATCCCTCCACATTTGGTGAACATTGGGTTTCCCTAAAACAACTGCTAAAGGGTATTTTCCTGGGGTGACCCAGTTTGTTGGTGTATACAGTAACTCGCATGTCTGAAATTCAACCTTCACCAAATTTGGAGATATTGTAGAGGAGTGTCAGTAGAAGCTTTTCTGTGACTTTGGTGTCTCTAGGTGCCTGAGGGAACTTTCCGAGTGGGGGTGTCATTTTGGTATATAACTCGGACATCCAAAACGTATTCTTCCCCAAACTTGCAGAGCTTCTGAAAGAGAGTCAGAGAAAGCTGTAAATTTGGTGTCTCGAGATGCTTGGGGGGCATTTTACAGGGTTTTAAAGCAAAAACAAATTGATTCATCAATTTATCAGAAAAAAATTGTACATTTTTTAATTCGGGATTCATTGACCTTGACAAATCTTGAATCAAACTGAATTGCCTTTTTTCTGATCCATGCTGATTTCTGTTCAGGAGCATTTATCTCAAAGTCCTTCTGCTCCTCTTTCCCAACAGGGCATCCCCATCTTCTCCAGCCAATGCCACAATGAACAATTGCATCCACACTTCAGGAAATAGCACCCTCCTGTCTTCTTCCACCTCCAGTGTTACCGGCATTGTCTTCCTCCTCTTGGCTGCCACCATAGGGCTACCCGGAAACCTCTTTGTCATCTGGAGCATCCTTTGGAAAATGAAGCCTACTCAGCGTTCTGTCACTGGTCTGCTGGTCCTTAACCTGGCAGTGGCCGATAGCGTTGTGCTTCTCCTCACCCCCTTCTTTGTCATCTTCCTCATCTTCAAGAATTGGCTCTTTGGCATGGCCATTTGCAAAGGGATCTACTACTTGTGTTGCATCAACATGTTTGCCAGCATCTTCATCATCACCCTCATGAGCATAGACCGATGCCTCGCAGTCAATCAGCCTTACTTCTCCCAAGCCATACGTAAGAAGCAATTAGTGGTCAAGATCTTGGCGGGAATTTGGGTGGCGGCCATCTTTTTATCCATCCCAGCCTTCCTTTTCCGTCAAGTGCTGAAGGAGCCCTCACGGGGACACTATATCTGTGAGCCCTGTCATGCCAGGCCAAGCCTGACCATCTTCCACTTCACCTTGGAAACGGTGGTGGCCTTCGTGATACCTTTCACCATCATTGTGGGGTGTTATTCCGCCATTTTGATACGTCTGAGGGGAGTGAAGAGGAGGCGAGGGGCTCGGACTGAAAAGCTCATCGTTGCCATTGTGATCTGTTTTGCTGTCCTCTGGGTGCCCTACCATATTGTCAACATGATCCAGGTGGCTTCAAACATGGCCTCTGGCAGGACAGCAGAACGGCTGGGGCAAGCCTGGAAGAGTGGGCGAGCAGGCGCCACGGCCTTAGCCTTCCTCAGCAGCAGCATCAACCCTGTGCTTTATGTCTTTGCTGCCGGAAACCTCATTAAGACCTCCGGGGCCAACTTCATTGCCCAGTTCTTTGAGGGGGCATCAGAAGGACTCGGCCGGAGGAGTCAGTCTCAGAAAAACCTGGCTAAAGATTTGGTAGTGGTGGCTGGTGCGGCTGTGAATATGGACCGACAGTCCCTGGGACACGGTGATGGGGTTAACAAGGTCACAGAATGTAAACCAGGTGAGGGAATGAATGAGCAACCTTTGTATCCTGGATAGAGAGGTATTCCTGGGTTGAATCACTGTAGGTTTCAACACAAGACAATTTCTCATCTTACAAAGCTGCCTTCTGCTGACTCAATCTGTCTGGTTCCATATTTTTTGGCAACAGTTGGCAGCAATTCTCCATGGTGTCAAGCAGAAGAACCTTCTCTTCACTTTGGAGATATCAAGAAATAAACCCAAGAACGTCTGTACTCAGTCGGAGCATGCATTCTGTCACGGAACTGGGGCCCGTCCCCATCTGTCACGACCTTCTTGCCTTATCTGCTCTTCACACGGAAACTTGGTTTCTTGAAATTGCACTAAGGACACAATCCACACTACAAGGCCACTAAATTATTTCCGTGGCTATTTTTATCTCCTGGCTGCTTCCCAACCACCCCATCCGCTCAGTATGAAGCACAGCGTCCTCTGCTTAACCCCAAAGAACCTGCTGTCAAGGTCAGACTTCAGATCTTGAATTTGTAAGAAGAATGATACAAAAACAGGTGATTTGGAGCCTATACTCAGTAAAATGTACAGTGTTCCTTCTCTCCGGCATCAGGAAAAGACGTGTATCTGGAGGTCACATGGCCTCAGATCGCTCACTTTGTATGTACAGCTTCCCTTCAAGAAGTCCCTGGAAACTATGGTATTAATGCAAGAAATTGTCCTTTTGAGGGAGGGCGAATACATAGGAAAAGAAAAGAAAAGAAAAGAAATACTCTGTCAGTTTCCTGAGAGGAAAATCCTAAAGTTCCAAGAAGCTTAAAGCAATGTCATGACATTTCAAACAATTTCAGTTTGTAAAACGAGGCAATGAAAATGGTGAACAAGCAATTAATGTATTTTGGTTTTTTTTTAATGTGCAAAGTTGATTATGTGACCTGTATGTACTTTTTTAAATCTCCAAGGTAACTTATGAGATGTTTTACGTCCCTCCTCTTCCCCGTTGTTACTGTACATTAAAAGGGATCATATTGTCTTATTTATAATATTGTATAAACACTCCAGACGTGGTTTCCACACATTACATGTGCCAACAAGCCTTGAGCTGAAGAATGGGAGAGGAATACTTTGGGTCCCAGAATGCTGTTCTGTTTTAGAGTGGATTAAGCAGGTCATTATATACATTTTCCCTTCAAAGAGCCTTTTCCTGCCTCTGCTTAAGGCGTGCCTCCATGGAATGGCCTCTGCAGATCTCTCAGAACATTCCTTTATTATCGGGTTGAGCAGTAAACCCTGACAAATGCTTGTTTTGGAAAATTCCAGTACAGAATCTGCTTAGAAGGGATTCTGTGTTTTACGGAAATGTTAGCCTCCCTTCCGCATGCCCAAAAGGATGGCCAAATCAGAGCTGTGGTGACTGGAGGTCTACAGGGCGTAAACGAACCATACGGTTTGGGATGCCAGCATTGTACCATCATCTGGGAACCTTTTTTCAGTTCTTTGTATAAGAGCATTACACAATCTAAAGTGGTGGACGTACAGTGGTGCCCTGCATAACGAGCAATTCGTTTAACGACGAATCCGCTTAGCAATGTGTTTTTGCGATCCTTTTTGCTATCACATAGCGATGTTTCTAATGGGAAAACATCGCTTTGCGATGATCGGTAAGCGTTTCGCTTACCGGTTTTCGCATAGCGATGTTTTGGGAACAGTTGATCAGCAGTTCCAAAATGGCCGCCGGGTAATTCAAATGGCCGCCCGCAGCGTTTTTGCGCCCTTTCCTCGCCTACTGGGCAGCGAAAATGGCGGCCGCATGGAGGATTTCCGCATAGCGGTGAGTTTACAGCCCATAGGAACGCATTAAACGTGTTTTAATGCGTTCCTATGGGCTTTTTTTGCCCAGCATAGTGACAAATCCACATAGCGACGTTTTTTTTTGGAACAGATTATCATCGCTATGCGGGGCACCACTGAATATGAAGTATAGATAACCACAAAATAAAATGTTGAGATAATTAGATTATTTTTGACCCATAGTGGATTACTCCAGCAGCATTATCTCAGCCCGTTGCTAGATCTTCTTTTGGAGGGCTCTTCACGTGAACACTTGGGTTTCTTGAAATTGCACCAAGGACACAATTCACGTCATAAGGCTGGTAAATTATTTCCGTGGCTATTTTTTATCTCCCTGCTCCTTCCCACCCACCCCACCCTCTCAACATGAAACAGGGCATACGTATATGGCATGCCTACAGGTGCTGCATGGATTGAATTTCTCCACAGTCACTGAAAACATGTCCCGTTTCACTGATTATTCTTTGACTTTCCTACTTTGCTTCCAAGCCTATTGAGAGACTTCCAAATGGTCCAGCTGGAGCCTTGTCCTGGTGGGAGACACACTTCTGCATCCATCCATTCAGCAAGGTGTGTTGTTTTTGTTCCCCATAGGTTTAGTCCAGCTTCTGTTTTAATAATAAGACACTGAGAGGTGGGCAGAAAACTTTTCCTCGATTTTAGCCATCATCTATGAAGTTGGTGTCCCCCAAGTGTGTGGGTTTGGTGCAGTGTTGCCTTATTTCATTCATTGTTTTGTTGAACCTTTTGAATTATTTCTAAAGAGGCCATCCCAGTCAAATAATAAACTTTTTCAATGGGTATAGGTTTCAGGCAGCCAGTAATGATCCTGCATGATTCGTCAAGAGCTATCTCCACTTGGCACGTGCTGATTTATACCATAGGGCACTAGCAGAGTCTGCTGTGGAGTAGCATGGAGACGAAGCTGTTGTTGTTGTTGTGGGTGTGCACCCAATCTGAGCTGAAGAATGGGGAAATAATGCTGACTTCTTGTGACTGTCATAGGGGTTTCAAGGTAAGTGAGGAGTTTTCTAGTTCTACTGCACCACTGCCCATGTGTTTTCATGGCTAAGCAGAAATTCAGACCCAGTCATAGAATCATAGAATCATCGTAGGGTTGGAAGGGACTTTGGAGGTCTTCTAGTCCAACCCCCTGACCAAGACAGGAAATTTCATACCATCCTGGATTTCATACTATTCTGGACAGATGGCTGTCCAATCTTTTCTTGAAAACCTCCAGCGATGGGGCACCTACAATATCGGGCGGCAATCTGTTCCACTGCTTAATGGTTCTCATTGTCAGGAATGTCCTCCTAATTTCCAGGTTGGATCTCTCTCTGACGCGTTTCCACCCATGGGTTCTTGTACTACCCTCAGGTGCAACGGAGAATAAATCGATGCCCTCTTCCCTGTGGTAACCCTTCAGATATGGGGAGACTGCTATCCTGTCTCCCCTCAGTCTTCTCCAGAGTATCTGCCCATCACTCTCTCCACTACATCTCACTGGGTTTTTTAAAAAATGTAAATTATTAAAACACATCCATTCCTTTTTTCAGTCTTGTTGCTTAACAAAAACTCAGTGAAACATCTCAAGGTATCAGAAACAAACATTAGCAGCATCAAAGGGAGAGCAACAGAATATGATTCTTCATATCCAGTACTCTTTGGTAAGATGCTTACTTATCAGACCATCAAAATTGGACCACCCTCTGCCAGATCCGCATTGATTTGGATTCCTGCCTTGAGCAGGGACTCAATGACCTTATAAGCCCCTTCCAACTCCATGATTCTATGAGTCTATGATCAATGATGATAGATCGTCCAGTGTCATATCCTTCCCTTTAAAGCGATAATAATAATATTCCAAGCATTTTACAACCAAGATTAGAAGGCCGTATCAGTCCTCCGGGTTCAGGGGTCGTCTATCAGATGTTGTATTATTTTGTTATTTTTATGGTTTTATTATTGTTGTAAACCACCCAGAGTAATAAATAAATAAATCAGTGAATACTAAGTTCTGGGTATAAACAGTAAAAGAATATTTGTTGGCTTTATGGTTCATTTCTGAGGCTCCAAGAGCTTATCAACAGAGGTTGGTTGGTTGGTTGCTTTTTTTTTTTCAAAGTAGATTTTCCAACCACACAAATGCTCCATAAAAACAACTCACACACATACTCTCTCTCACACACACACACACACACTAAAGGAAAATCCACCAACCCATAAAACATGCCTTCATCTTTGATTACATCAGTGCTGTTTTAGCCACAGAAGGTATTCACTCTTATCTACTCTTACAACGAGGAGTCATTCAGGAATCTGCCTTAGGTCATAAACAAAGTTATTTGGTGCCTCAGCCCGTGCTGCTAAGATTCTAGCTCACAAACACTTACTCCGCCACCAGCCCTAGCTTTCAGCATGCTCACACTATCAGCATTTCTACTCCGATGCCTGGTGTCTGATAGATAAAGCATCTACCCTCATCACCAACTGTACACAGAGGAGACAAAACAATATCCACCACTAGGCGGCACATGGGGATGTAATAGATGGACTTTTTTGCTTTGAACCAGCAGAGTTTATGGAGCAGCCAAGCTCGCCTCCGACTTATGGTGAACCGATGAATGAGCGAGTTCCAAAATGTCATGTCCTCAACTGCCCTGCTCAGCTCTTCTAAACCTAAGCTGAGTTTTGGTAGCCATTCCATCTCTTATTGGGTCCTCCTCTTTTCCTGCCACCTTCCACTTTTTCCAGCATTATTGTCTTTCCCAGAGAATCCTGCCTTCTCATGATATTCTCAAAGTAGGATAGCTTCGGTTTCAACAGTTTTGCATCCAGAGAAAGTTCGGACTTAATTTGATCTCGGACCCACTCGTTCGTCTTTCTGGCAGCCCAACGTACTCACAAACTTCTCCTCTAGCACATTTCGATTCTCCTCAGTTCCCTTAGTTATTCTTTTTCGAAGGCGATGGTGGAAGCTTGATTTGACGAAAACTGGGTGGTGTCAGGGCTTATGGGTGTCACTAGTACTGTCCCAAGACAGAGGGGTGACATGTGTGCCCCCAGTACCATGACACCTGAATAGGGTTATTGTAACAAGACTAATTTTGATCACACTCCAGGAGGCAGTGGAAGACAGGAGGGCCGGGTATGCTCCATGGGGTCATGAAGAGTCGGACATAACCTAACAACTAAACAAAACAAGAAGACCAATGAAGATTGGCCTTTTGCAGCATTGTTTAATCAACATTCTAATCAACATACATCTGCTTGTGCAGCTCAGCGGTGAGGATGATAGATGTAATAGAACCATGTTACAGTCTTACAACATTAAGGTAAAGATGAAGGCTCCCCTTGACATTTAGTCCAGTTGTGTCTGACTCTAGAGTGTGGTGCTCATCCCTGTCTCCAAGCTGTAGAGCCAGCATTTGTCCGTAGACCGTTTCCGTGGTCACATGGCCAGCACGACTAGACATGGGACGCCGTTACCTTCCCACTGTGGTGGTACCTATTTATCGACTCGCATGTTTACATGCTTTCAAACGGCTAGGTTGGCAGGAGCTGGGACAAGCGAGGGGAGCATCCTCTGTCGCTTGGATTCATTCTTACAATGGCTGGTCTTCCGACCTTGCAGCCCAGAGGTGTCTGCGGCTTAACTCGCAGTCCCACCCCGTCCCTTGCAATGTTACAGTCCAACCATAACAAAAAGAGATGCTGGTTCGTGTTTGGTACTTCCCAGTTCTACCTCCTCTAGTGGGCACCCACTCAAAGGCAGCACTAATTTCCCAGCCCCACTTCCTCCAGGCTCTGCCTCTGAGTGGGTCAGAGCAGGTGGGGCTAGAAAGCACCAAACACTCATTCAGCCACTAAATGACTCAGTAGTTCATGAGCTAAATCAGTGGTTCTTAACCTTTGTTACTCGGATGTTTTTGAACTGCAACTCCCAGAAACCCCAGTCAGGACAGCTGGTGGTGAAGGCTTCTGGGAGTTGCAGTCCAAAACTCCTGAGTAACCCAAGGTTAAGAACCAGTGACCTAAATCATGGCTAAAATCCCATTGTTTCTCGTAATAGGTCACAACTAGTATTGGCTCATTTTATTGAATGAAGATTATGAAGGACTTGACTCATACCAAACCCCAACTCAGTTCAGTGGGCCTACTCTGGTGTAGTGGTTCTCAAGCTGGAGGTCCCCAAATGTTCTTGGACTGAAACTCCCAGAAGCCTTCGTGACATGTTTTGCTGGCCAGTTGCAATCCAAAAACATGTGGGGACCCAAGTTTGGGAACCACTGCTCTAGTGGAACTTATTATGCTAAGCCACAAGATTTCAGCCAAGAAGCCATTGTCCTCGGATTTCCAATACTGTAATTTTTACCTTATTAGTAAAAAAAATTAAGCTGTTGCTCTTTGATTTCCCGCCAACCTAGCAGTTCGAAAGCATGCAAATGCAAGTAGATAAATAGGGACCACCTCGGTGGGAAGGTAGCAGCGTTCCATGTCTAAGTCGCACTGGCCATGTGACCACGGAAGATTGTCTTCGGGCAAACGCTGGCTCTATGGCTTGGAAACGGGGATGAGCACCGCCCCCTAGAGTCGAACACGACTGGACAAAAATTGTCAAGGGGAACCTTTACCTTTGATTTCAACTATTCTATGGAGAACCAGAAAAGTAAATAATTAACTTTTTAAGAACTGTGATGATAACAATATGTAGTTACTTCTATGGGGCCTTGCCCATATGATTGCAATGGTGTTATTCAAAAAACTTTGAAATGGGAATTCTCCATGGTGTCAGCCTGCAAGTATTATGCCCCTGGGATTGTGTTGCTGGTCGGCTAGGTCAATACGTTGGAGCCCAGGCTGCAGAGCGAAGGATTGGGAGTGTAGTTCCTCGATGTGCCTCCTTTGAGAAAAGCCACCCTGTGCATCCCTAAGGAAGCGGGAAGAGTCTTGGAACTTCACTAGATGCAGGGACTGTGAAATCCCCTTTGGGCACTTTATACCTGGAAAGGTCAGGATAAGTTGCAGTTGATCCCAAGGCAACTGTCGTTGTTGTTGTTTAGTTGTCAAGTCATGTCCGACTCTTCGTGACCCCATGGACCAGAGCACACCAGGCCCTCCTGTCTTCCACTGCCTCCTGGAGTTGGGTCAAATTCATGTTGGTAGCTTCAATGACCCTGTCCATCCATCTTGTCCTCTGTTGTCCACTTCTCCTCTTGCCTTCACACTTTCCCAACATCAGGGACTTTTCCAGGGAGTCTTCTCTTCTCATCAGATGGCCAAAGTATTGGAGCCTCAGCTTCAGGATCTGTCCTTCCAGTGAACACTCAGGCTTGATTTCCTTTAGAATGGATAGATTTGTTCTCCTTGCAGTCCAGGGGACTCTCAACTGTTAGAGTGGTACAACAATGGAAGCAATGACCTCAGGAGGTGGTGACTTCTCCAATGCTGGAGGCATTCAAGAGAAAATTGGATGATCATCAGTCAAATCTATTTTGACTTGGATTCCTGCCTTAAGCAGAGGGTTGGACTCGATGGCCTTATAGGCCCCTCCCAATGGCATTATTTTATGCTTTTATGAGTCTAGTTATTAATTGCTATTTAATTATCCCCAGATCGAGTTCAAAGGACTCACTTTCCTGTGAAGGACTCTAGATGCTGCTAAAGGGGAACGCTGCATTTAATGAAATCTGCTCTAATCTATGCAGGTTTATGCCACAGTTCAGTTATTACTGTCTAAGATCCCACAAGCCCTTTTGTTATGCTTTTCTGGCAACCCAGAGTTACCAAACCTTTCCCCCTAAAACAGGAAATGAATCAGTCTTGACTCAGCCGGTAGTTTTCTGGGCTCTGACATAAAACAGCAGAGGGAGCTGTGTTAGCATGCCCAGAGACAAATGGGTAGGACACTCATAAGAAAAGAAGGAGGTCAATCTGGGCACACCATTTCCTAATCTTCATTGTCTTAAAGCCAGTGTGAAGAAAAGAGGAATTAAATTCACACCCATAAAGCCGAGATGTCTTGAAACAGGGAAGCCTTCCCTAACAGAAAAGCAAGTCCAAACCACATTCATACAGTGGTGCCTCGCTAGACGATGATAATCCATTCCATTGAAATCGCTGTTTAGCTAAATCATCGTCTAGCGAAAACCATTTCCCCATTGGAATGCATTGAAACCTGTTTAATGTATTCCAATGGGGAAGAATCGTTGTTGTCTAGCGAAGATCAGCCATAGGAAAGTTGCCTTGCGAATCGCTGATCAGCTGTTCAAATCGCTGTCTTGCGAAGCTTGGGTCCCGAAAACACCTGTTTTGCGAGTGCGGAGGGAGCTGTCAAAATCGTCATCTAGCGAAAATCGGTTTGCGAAGCGGGGACCAAACACTGTCCAGCGAAATTCCCCCATAGGAATCACTGTTTTGCAAATCACTATAGCGATCACAAAAAGTCAATGTCTAGCGAAAAAACTGTCATGTGGGGTAACTTTTTAGTGAGGCACCACTGTATTCTAAAATTACATGTTCTATGTTTACAACAACACATCATATCTCCCACTCGAGATGATGATGATGATGATGATGATGATGATGATGATCATCATCATCATCATCATCATCATCATCATCATCATCATCATCATCTGTGCCACCCTCTAGTGAGTCTCCATGACTGCACGGGGATTCAAACCCATGCAATCATAGAAACTACATAGTCCAAAAATCTAGTTTTTATCATCCACTGATGATACCCCATCTCCTTAAAGATACGTTTCTGTTTGTTCTTTGTAATCTCACCAGTTCTGCAGAAGAGTCTTGTCGACGGTTTCACAACTCTGAAGCAGACCCTTTAAAATAAACTTCTTCTTGTTGTTTGCAATTTATTTCTCAATTTTGAACGTAATCAACTGAGGTCATAGGGAATACTTGAAGAACAAACCATATGCACTTGAACCTTTCGCTTTTTCTGACCTTGTCTCATTGCAAATGTTGCAAATGGTGTTCCCCCCCCAAGTCAATTTCTGTTGCAAAAATCTGCACTTTATAAACAAATTTGCCTATTCATTCTTGTCCCAAAGTAGAAGGCCTGTGGCTGCAGAAACTATAGTAATCTTAGCAAACTTTCTATCCAGTATCTTTGCTCCTTCTGCTTTTCGAAGATCTCAGTAGTAGTAAGAGCAAATGACATTTCAGAAATACCCAGAAGTAGGATGTGTACTGTCTTTGAATAGTTGTGCAAAACCAGACTGTGTTGGGGTCATTTGTAAGACCATAGGGTGGAGGCCGTCGGATGGAGCAACACCCCCTTGTATCAAGATCCTTTTGTATCATGATCAGAAGTGAGAAAAAGAAAGGAAAGGAAGGAGAGTGTGTTCTGTGCCTTAGAAATGAACCTGCTTTGCCTTTCCTGCAGCAAAATCACCAGACTACAATTGTTGTTGTTAAGTCATGTCCGACTCTTCATGACTCCATGGACCAGAGCCCACCAGGCCCTCCTGTCTTCCACTGCCTCCCGGAGTTGGGTCAAATTCATGTTGGTCGCTTCGATGACACTGTCCATCCATCTCGTCCTCTGTTGTCTCCTTCTCCTCTTGCCTTCACATTTTCCCAACAGCAGGGTCTTTTCCGAGGAGTCTTCTCTTCCCATGAGATGGCCAAAGTATTGGAGCCTCAGCTTCTGGATCTGTCCTTCCAGTGAATTACTGTATCCACTGATTCACTTATCCGTTGCCTGAATATCCTACATGAATGCCATAGAAATATGTTTTTATATGTATTTCCAGGGTGTTTTTACCAGATCAGGTTGGAGACGGTATACTGTTTGATAATTCTGTGTTTTTCGGCATCCACAGAGGAGCTTGGGAGTGGAACTGTGGATACCGCAGTCCCACTAATTATTCTGTGGCCACAGCATCCCTAATCCCCCTCGGGCCAAGCAAACTCAGTGGGGGTGGAGTAGAACTGGTAAAAGCACTTCTTAAAATATCTGATTTACATTTTTTTTAAAAAAATAACTGCTAGGGTCCCTATCAGTCAAATGCAATTTGACAGCATATCAGAAACACATGCACATGCATCTGGTCAATTTTTATCATCTGGCTTCATCTTTTCTGCCCCGTTGGTAACCTCATCCCCAAGCACCCTTTCGTAGCATTGCTTACACAACTTCTCTGAACGCTCTAGTCATTTCCTCTTGGAGTTTTGTACAAGACACCAAGCACAGGAGGGGGGGGGGGAAGTGAGGAAGAACTCACAAGCCACTTCCATCTCAACTACCTGCTCAAAGGGAGGTGTGGACGGAGGCACCAGACAGCTCTCTCGGAGCCCCAGACAGCTGGAGGAGTCAGCGTCCGACGGAGAGTTTTGGACGCCGAGACAAGGTAAGTGAAATCTGCACGATGAGGATGAGGACGTGACCACATGATGGGTCTGAACGAGGACAGGGAGAGTGCATCTCAGGTCCCTGATTGATCAGACGGTGGAGAGGATGAAAAGGAGAAGTCCAGACAGGGCTTTGTAGGCAGACACTGAACCCTTAAGTCTTAGAGTCTGTGACAGGATTTGGTTTTGCAAAATGCGAAGTGGTAGCAGGCCCCCCGAAGAACTAACTACATTCTTTACTGGTCTACCATGAAATGCATGACTGTCTCATAAGCTGAAGGAATGCCTCCCCCTGTATTAGCCCACGCAGGTCAACTACAGCTCCCATTTTCTCCTGCCCACTGAGCAAGAAAGGACATTTTCCCAGCGCCTCATGGTCTTCAAGGGAGGCCCATCTCCAGGTACCCACAGCAGCCCCCTGATGAGAAAATAATGGAGAAAAGTCCCCAAACCTGGAGCCGCTATTATATGCATGGCGGTTGTCCTCTTCCAAACCTATTTCAGTCTGTAATTTTGTACGCCTGCAAATCTGTTTGTAATTTTGATGGGCAGAAGAGAAGATCGAGAACCCTCCGAGCAATTCTGTTCTATTCTTGGTTTCCTCTTCCATTCCCCTTGGTAGCCCTCTTGCCCGTTTTCGTGCCCCTCACACTTTTCTCCGAGAAAAAGTTATTGGATTTATTTCTAATTTATTAATTTTCTGTGTCTCTCATTGGTCCACTGAGTAGAAGGTTGCATACAGAAATCTCTTACCTCCCTGCTTTAGCCTCAGGGCAATCCTGAGACGTATGTCAGGTAGTAATCAGAGGGAGCATCACCCTGTGAATTTCATGTGGGGATTAAGATCTAGGTTTCTCGAGTCCAACACTCCACTACGCCATGTTGGCTCCTGACGGTGCTGATGAAGCATCCCAGACAGTAGTCAGATTTCTAGTACAGCAAAGTCCGAATCACTATGGTTGTAATACAGTGGTGCCTCGCTTGACGATGTTAATTTGTTCCAGCGAAATTGCTGTAGAGTGAAAACATCATCAAACGAAATAAAAAACCCATTGAAACGCATTGAAAACCGTTCATTGCATTCCAATGGGCTGAATACCTGCTTGTCCAGCGAAGATCCTCCATACAGCGGCCATTTCCGTTGCCTGTAAAGCGAGGAATCCATCCTAGAAAACAGCGGGAGGGCCATTTTCTTCAGCTGGTGGCCATTTTGAAATCCGACGAAAATTGGTTCCCGAAGCAGGGAGCCGATCATCGTTAAATGAAAAAAAACCATTTAAACCGTCGTTTTGCGATTGCAAAAGCGATCGCAAAATCCTAATCATACAGCGATTTCCTCGTTAAGTGAGGCAATCGTTAAGCAAGGCACGACTGTATTGTACAAACCTATCATTCTTAGACAGAGACATGAGAGTGGTGGCCATTTGTTTACTGTTGATTATTGCCTTTTTTCCTGCCTTAAAACAAAACAAAACCAAGCAAAATGGCAGGTCCTGTTTAAGAAATCTCCAGAGATGTCCCTGTGTTTGTCTGTTGAAACAAAAACAGCAAAGATCGTTTGAGCACCTTAAGGACTAAACAGCTGGCAGGATTGCTCCGTGGTTTAAGTATCTGGCTGTGGAGCCCGAGGTTTGGAGTTCAATTCCCCACTGCGCTTCCTGCAAGTATAGCCAGCCTGGGTGGCCTTGGGCAAGCTGCAGAGCCCCAGGGCTCCCCCAGAAGAAGGGAAATGGTAAACTACTTCAGTGTATTATCTGCCTGGAGAACCCTGAAAGTCATTGCCATATGTCAGAACTGACTTGACGGCAGATGATGATGATGATGATGATGATGATGATGATGATGATGATGGTGGTGGTGGTGGTGGTGGTGGTGGTGATGATGATGATGGTGATGGTGATGATGATGATGAACTGAAAAGTATTACAGTATTTAGTATAGATTCTGGGGATTTTAATCTGCTTCTGAAGAAGCACGTCCGAGCTAAAGTCTGTGAAAGTTTATTCCAATTAAAAACCTGCTTACCTTTAAAATGCAGCATGAATCGTCACTGGTTTTAGTCCCATTCAAGTTTTCCTTGACTCGTTTAAAAATGAAAAACAATCGTCTTGCAAGCTGCATCTTCAGGCAAGAACAGAACAGGCAAAGTCTTGGAACTGCTCGTTTCTTTTTCAGCTGTTCTCTCCCAACATCAAGACCTGAAAAATATTCTCACTAGACCACTAAGAAATTATAGTGCTTCCCTATGACTTTGGGGCGTGCTCTAGAGATAATTTGTCATGAGAGATGAAATCATGTTAGCAGTTAGAGAATACTTGAATGGCAGTGACTATTAAAGTATTCACTATCATGTTCGTGAGTGAAGAACAGAGTTACAAATGAAGAATATTTTGTTGTTGTTTAGTTGTTAAGTTGTGTCCAACTCTTCGTGACCCCCATGGACCAGAGCATGCCAGGCCCCCCTGTCTTCCATTGCCTCCCGGAGTTGGGTCAAATTCATGTTGGTAGCTTCAATGACACTGTCCAATCTTCTCATCCTCTGTTGTCCCCTTCTCCTCTTGCCTTCACACTTTCCCAACATCAGGGTCTTTTTCCAGGGAGTCTCCTCTTCTCATGAGATGGCCAAAGGATTGGAGCCTCAGTTTCAGGATCTGTCCTTCCAGTGAGCACTCAGGGTTGATTTCCTTCAGAATGGATAGGTTTGTTCTCCTTGCAGTCCAGGGGACTCTCAAGAGTCTCCTCCAGCACCACAATTCAAAAGCATCAATTCTTCAGCAGTCAGCCCTCTTTATGGTCCAGCTCTCACTTCCATACATCACTACTGGAAAAGACTATGCAGACCTTTGTCGGCAAGGTGATGGCTCTGCGTATGGCTTAATGACAGCTGCCAAAGCAAGCAAGCTGATGCATACATGATAAGAGATTTTTAAAAAATCCATCACATAAAATTAGCCCTTAAGGAATTCCCTCTTCTAGAAACAGGAAAAGTTGGAAAAGAGGAAGGCCAAATAAGAGATGGACTGACTCATTAAAAGAAACCACAGCAAGAGATGAGCAAGAGTCTTGGCAATGGGGACTTTCTGGGTTCACTAATTCATAAGGTTGCTGTAAGTCAGAAGCAATTCGGTGGCACATAAAAAGTAATTGATTATGTGTAACTTATAGTTGGGTATGACTCCTTGGAGAACAGTCATAGCTGAAGGCAGATGCACTTAAATCATCCAGGTAACCCTCAGTTCGAAAGCATGTAAAATGTGAGTTGATAAATAGGTACCACCACAGTGGGAAGGAAACGGCGTTCCGTGTCTAGTCGCGCTGGCCACGTGACCATGGAAACTGTCTACGGACAAACCCTGGCCCTATGGCTTGGAAACAAGGATGAGCACCTCCCCCTAGAGTCAGACACGACTGGACATTTGTCAAGAGGAACCTATTTCAAAGTGGCATAGTGCTAGATAAATGTTAGAGATAGAAAAAATATATGTGTAACAGTTCAGGGTACTCTGGAGCCTGGAGCTCATCATGATCCTGACATTCAATACTTGACAAACCCCACAGACACAATTTGCTCTGACACAGGTAAGAACACCTGCCCAAACTAGTATTAAAAATCACAATCAGAATTGATTCAGAATAAACAACTCCCTTGTGGATGTTTAAGAAAACTTGCTTTCTGACCAAAACAAAGTGTGCTTAGCTGTACATTGTGTAGGCAGATATTTTCACAGAGAGCTAGTACAATTTAAGAATTGATGGTGGATGCTGAGAAACAGGGACAGGTGTTGAGTGTTTGACTATGCAAATAATTTATTTATTTATTTATTTATTGGACTTATATACCGCCCCATAGCGCTACAAGCACTCTCCGGGCAGTTTACAATTTTTAATTATACAGGCTACACATTGCCTCCCCAGCAAGCTGGGTACTCATTTTACCGACCTCGGAAGGATGGAAGGCTGAGTCAACCTTGAGCCGGCTACCTGGGATTTGAACCCCAGGTCGTGAGCACAGTTTAAGCTGCAGTACAGCGTTTTAACCACTGCGCCACAAGGTGCAACAAGTTCTCCCTATGCTTTTGCAAAAAGACAGATGTGCTGAGAACTACATGGCCTTCCTTAGCATCAGAAGCCTCCATTGACCAAAAAACACCCTTTCCTGGGCAGTCGTGTAACGAGAGGAGAATCAGCTCATAAAGCTCAGCAGAAGAGCCCTAGAAGCTGCAGTAAGGTCTGAACATTATGCTCACATTGACCACAAGTTCAAATTCCAGTCCCCTTACATGACATTTGTGCTTTTCTCCAGTCTTCCTCAGCCTGCTCCTCTCCAAATATATCAGGCTACAGCTATTTTTTTGGACTACAACTTCCAGAACTTTCACACCATGGAAACATGGGGGATGCTGGGAACTGAAGTCTAAAAGCTGATGGTAGCCAAAGGATGCTGAAGGATGAAACCACCATCATACCCAAAGTATATGCTACAGCTTTTTAATGAATGAAGCTAAAAAGGTAAAGGTTCCCCCTGACATTTTAGTCAGTTGTGTTCGACTCTAGGGGGTGGTGCTCATCCCTGTCTCCAAGCCGTAGAGCCAGCGTTTGTCTGAAGACAGTTTCCATGGTCACGTGGCCAGCACGGCTAGACACGGAACGCTGTTTACCTTCCCACCGAGGTGGTGCCTATTTATCTACTTGCATTGACATGTTTTCGAACTGCTAGGTTGGTGAGGAGCTGGGACAAAGTGACGGGAGCTCACTCCGTCGTGTGGATTCGATCTTACGATGGCTGGTCTTCTGACCCTGCAGTACAGAGGCTTCTGCAGTTTAACCCGCAGTGCCACCACGTCCCTAAATGACTGAAGCTACCAGGGCTCTAAACATTTATAGAATAGGAAAAGGACTATTTAATTAATAACTATCTCTCCACCTATTTTTCTTCCTGTAAGATAAAGGTAACAATACTTAATGATAACTGTGTGTTGTCAAGTTGTTTCTAACTTAGTATGATGACGCTTTCCAGATTACATGGATGCAGAACAATTTGCTCTTCCTTTCTTCTGGGGGCTCTCTGGAATTGTACAGGTTGCCCATGGCTACCTAGGGCATCTTTGCTCTTGGGAGGTCCAGTCTGGCTCCCGAGCCAGGTTTCTGACTCTCCAAGCCACCCAGACAGCTGAGAGAAAGGCACACAGATGCAGTTTGCTTCCCTTCATTGTGTCATCCTATGAAGAAGAAAAAGATCTTCAGTTCTTCAACAACAACCAGGGCCTTCACATCTAAACCAGGTTCACACTGCTGTAAAAAAACTCCCATCAACGGACACTTCCCTTCTTTCCCCATCACAAACGGTTGGCCTGTCATTTCCTTAAAAACTGGAAGGAAGTTGCCCCATGGGTTCAAAAGTACTTGAAGACTCTGTCCTTTTAGAAGAAGACAGCATCATATGTCAGTTCTGATATGAGAGAACATCTCTGGTGCAATGGAGAGGGGCAGGGGAGAGGGTCCCGAAATGCTTGATTGTTTACACAAGTCCTGCCTCCTCCCTTCAAAGTAGGTGTTGGTTTGAAGAATCTCAGCAGAGTTGTTAACGGCGGAGCCTTTTTGAGACCCCAAATTCATAAGGTTGCCGTAAGCTGGAAACACTCCTGACAGCACATAACACAGTGGTTCCCAACTTTAGGTACCCAAATATTGTTGGACTGCTACTCCCAGAAGCCTTCACCACTAGCTGTGCTGGCAAGGGCTTCTGGGAGTTACAGCCCAAGAATATCTGGACACCCAAAAGTTGGAACTGCTGGCATAACACAATCATCAAGCTTCAAGATGGTTTGGACGTCATTTCCCAGAAGTCCTAGCCAGGGCGGCTAAGGGTCAGGGATGATGGGTGTTACAGTCTTAAACTTCTGTAAGTGTTTACATCAAGAGGAGAGAGTAGATATGCTGTCCTTAAGTCATGTTCTCGATGCAAGGCGTGCTCAGAGGAGGTGCACAGGGAGGAGGACAAAATATTATAAATTGTGCCAATTAACCTGAACCAATGGAGTACTATAGACCTAATGATGCTTGGCAAAGCCAAGTATATTTCGCCTTCTTGTCTAAGCAAGTACTTGTTGAAATGTAGATTGCAACTCTTCGGTGTCACTTCCTTCCTGCTACCTCTTCTCTCCTGTCCTTTTCTTTGGATGAGACAGCCATACATCTTCCTGAGGGTGCCAAGCATGTTGGAACTCGTAAACGCTGTCTCCAGGCGACTGCCAGGAAAAATGCAGCTTCAAGGGCTACACTGGAGAAAGCCCCCGAACTTCAAAACCTGCAAAAAGGGAGAGGGGCTCCAAAATGGCTGATTGTGGCCAAAAAAGGACTCTAGGGCTATAGTTGCCTTCTTGAGGACCTCAAGAAGAAGTTCCACAGACCAGACGCAAAAAACAATAAAAACAGAAGCACCTATGCAGGCACTTCCTGTCTGGCTTTTTAAAAAGAGACAGTACCCAAATACATGACCAGATACTGATTTTAGTACCTATTGAACTGCTAGATAGCTCAGTGGTTTAGGAATCTGAGTTGTAGAGCCAGAGGTTGAGAGTTCAGTTCCGCACTGTGTCTGTGATGCTCGGCTTCGTTCCAGCTCTGCAGTTCTAGCGCAAATTATGCTACATTACACATGATCTTAACTCCGCCGCCGATAAGCTTTCTGCTGTTATCTCCACTGCAGCCCGCCAAAGGCTTAGAAGGATGAAAAATGGCCCCCTCCAATTGTTTGAAAGAGAAATAAGGAAGGATTAGGTAATTGCGGTTTGTGGGTGGAAAGCAACTTTTATGTGTTCACTTAGGGCAGAGCTTATGTCCCAGGAATTATTCTCTGTGCCAGCATCTTTCTGGAGATGAAATACCACAATGATCATCTTGGTTAGCATTTATAATATGGCTGTCAGTAGGACACTGTAGGTATGGGGAGTCATGCGTCACACGACTCGCTGTTGGGTCTGATTCAAGTTGCACCGGAAACTTGGCTTAGGCTCAATTTGGGGGTTTCTTGGGGGCCTTGGCACTTGACTCACAACTCGGACCCATTTGTCCGAGTTGTGTTGTTGACTCCCTATGCGCTTGCCTGCTGTCGCCCCTGCCATCTTCAGAGGCTCCTGCCTCTGCCAAACACGCACCGCCTCGCTGATAGGCCTTCTGTCTTCGCGCATGCGCTGACCTATCAGCTGGGGTGGCGCATGCGCAGTCCGAGCCCCAGGTCCCAAGTCTTGGAGGGGCGAGGCCAAAGGCTCGGAAAACCCAGACCTGGGGCTTGGGATTCGATACCTAAGACTCGTACTAAGACTCAAAAGCTCACACACAGATTTGGGACCCACACCCAAAGATTTGGCAACTTCCCATCTCCGTTGACAAATTACAGCCTTGAGGATCTTGAGATATAGGGAGAGGATAAAAAATAAGTGGAGTTCTGTCCATGCTTCTCACCTCTCTGTTTTCTCCCCATACAGTTCTTCCTCTGTGTCTGACTTCCAAATGGACCATGAATAAATCGAGCACAAGCTCAAATGAAACAATGCTTCAAGGAGCAACTCTTGGCCAAGCTGTCCTCTCGCTCGCCTTCATCCTGGGTTTCCCTGGCAACACCTTTGTTGTATGGAGTGCATGTTGTCTGGTCCGCAAGCGGACGGTCACCTGCCTCCTGATTCTTCATTTAGCCATAGCGGACTTAGCAGTGCTGCTCACTGCGCCTGTATTCCTGCGGTTTCTAAGCGCCGGCAAGTGGGAATTGGGAGAAGGCGTATGCAAGGCATGCCATTACATCAGCGGGGTCAGCATGTACGCCAGCGTCTACCTCATTGCCCTCATGAGCTTGGACCGCTGCTTGGCAATCTCCTGGCCCTTTGTCTCACAGAAGATCCGCACACGAAGTACGACCCGGGTCTTGGTGGCAGCTATCTGGGTGGCTGGCGTCTTCTTAGCCATCCCTGTCCTCATCTACCGGAAGGAAGTATTGAAGAACGAAAGGCTTTTTTGTGTGCTCTACCACCCCAAACCCAAACATTTGGTCTTCCATGCTCTCTTTGAAACCATCACTGGATTCGTGTTGCCTTTCGTCGTCATCATCTATAGCTACGGGAGCATCGGCCGACGGCTGAAGGAGACACGTTTCCGGCGGAAGCGGCGGACAAACCATCTCATCGGCCTCATTGTGGGCGCCTTTGCTATTTTTTGGCTGCCTTACCACGTGGTCAACCTTTTAGATGTGACCGCTGTGTGGAGTAACTCCCAAAAAGTCCTAAAAGCAGGCAAGATGGCTAGACCTGTTTTAGTGGCTTTTGCCTTCTTCAGCAGTAGCGTGAATCCCATCCTCTACGCCTTCAGTGGTGGCTCCTTCATTCGCTCGGCTGGCTTTGGCTTTATGGCCAAACTCTTTGAAGGAACAGCTTCGGAGATGTCCAGCGTCAAGCATGGCACCTTGCAAGACCATCAACACCGAGGAGACTCTAAGAACAAACCTTTAAATAACGGGAGTCCTGAGATGTTGACTATGTCTACTCACCCAACAAATAGTGGGTCATCTCAAGAACGTGGAGAAGCTTCTCAACCTCTCAAGTCACCTTGAAGACCTAGTAAAGAACAGAATGGATGGTGGATACTCATGATTTGATTGTCATTCTCTTGATTTTTTCTGTGCTGCGTAAAAGATCTTTCTGTCTCATTGACGTTCAACCCTGGTTCCATGTCTCCATATTTTGTAATTCATGCCAGCTGTACTGATTTTGTTGAAACGAATATCTGTTTATAAGAGATAAAGGGCTTTAAGCATGTACAGAATCTTTTTCTGTGTTTACTCCTACCTATACATCTAAGTAGAGAAAGATGTATCAAGCCCATTTTGTGGACAGGAAATCCTCCCCCCTTCTTTCCTTCCTTTCAGAAATTCACCACAAATTCTGACACAGCAGAATGTTGCATGTGCCTTCTGCAGTTGCGTTCTAGACCTGAAAATCAAGGCAATGCTCAAGTAAATGCTTGCGGGGGGGGGGGGGGAATTAAATAATTTATTGGATGAGACAAAGCGAGGAATGTTGCCTCATGAAATGTGTGGGGAGACAAAGCTTAACACTGTAACAACCTCCCTCTTGTAAATTCACTTTCTACTGTTCTTTCCCTTTTGTTAGTGTTTTAGACCTCATTCATTCACCCTTGTGGTACAGTGGTTAAACTGCAGTACTGCAGGGAAGACTCTGCTCACGATCTGAGTTCAATCCTGTTGAATCTCAGCTATCCGGCTCAAGGTTGACTCAACTTTCCATCCTTCTGAGCTTGGTAAATTGAGTACCCAGCTTGCTGCAGTGGTATATAAGTAGCACAATTGGGGTTTGCTTTCTTATTAGTGGTACTGGTGATCATGGTTGAGCCTAGAGGTTCATCTCTGAAAAGAAAACTGGTAGGGAGGAAAGATGGACTGACAAGAAAAATGCTAAAACTAACATCCTATCTCATCCTTTCCAGGGAAGTTGCTTCATCCCAAAGACATTAGCAGAGCGTGTGTGTGTGTTTAGTCGTTTAGTCGTGTCCGACTCTTCGTGACCCCATGGACCAGAGCACGCCAGGCCCTCCTGTCTTCTACTGCCTCCCGGAGTTGTGTCAGGTTCATGTTGGTTGCTTCGCAGACACTGTCCAGCCATCTCATCCTCTGTCGTCCCCTTCTCCTCTTGCCTTCACACTTTCCCAACATCAAGGTTTTTTCCAAGGACTCTTTTCTTCTCATGAGATGGCCAAAGTACTGGAGCCTCAGCTTCAGGATCTGTCCTTCAAGTGAGCACTCAGGGTTGATTTCCTTTAGAACTGATAGGTTTGTTCTCCTTGCAGTCCAGGGGACTCTCAAGAGCCTCCTCCAGCACCACAATTCAAAGGCATCAATTCTTCGGCGGTCTGCTTTCTTTATGGTCCAGCTCTCACTTCCATACATCACGACAGGAAAAACCATAGCTTTGAAAAACCATTAGCAGAGCAGCAGGAGGTAAAATGAGCCAGTTGTCTCAGGCAGCAGATCTGGGAAGGTGATAGCACCATGTTGGAGTGAGAAACCTATGTAGCTTGTAGCTTGTCCAATGTGTGCTGCCTTCGATTCAGAGGAAAGGTGCAATGCCATTGTCAGTGCTGAGGGAAAAAATGCAGGCACCAATCCCACTGAGTTTTGTACCCAGAGTGGGAGAGGCCACCATCTTGTCCATTTGCTAGAAACGGGGAAAGTCAATGCTTTTAGATTTAGTACCAAGAATCTCAGCCAATGTGGCAGACGTCCATGGTAGGAAGGTAAAGGTAAAAGTTCCCCTTGACAATTTTTGTCCAGTCGTGTTCAACTCTAGGGGGTGGTGCTCATCCCCATTTCCAAGCCATAGAGCCAGCATTTGTCCAAAGACAATCTTCCGTGGTCACATGGCCAGTGCGACTTAGACACGGAACGCTGTTACCTTCCCACCGAAGTGGTCCCTATTTATCTACTCACATTTGCATGCTTTTGAACCACTAGGTTGGCGGGAGCTGGGACAAAGCAATGGGAGCTCACTCCATCATGTGGATTCGATCTTACGACTGCTGGTCTTCTGACCTTGCAGCACAGAGGCTTCTGCTGTTCAACCCGCAGTGCCACCACATCCCTATATGGTAGGAAGGGATCCTGCAAACGTCTTAACTTTTCCAGACTTTACAACTGAGGGCACAACCTCAGTGGTAAATTAACCCCCTCACAGTCTATGGACAATGAATGGAAGTGACCAAGAGGGGTTCCTAACCTTGGGTGACCCAAGTGTTCTTGGACTGCAATTCCCAGAAACCCCGGCCAAGAGAGCTGATGGTGAAGGCTTCTGGGAACTGCAGTCCAAGTACACCTGGGTTACCCAAGGATGGGGAAAAAATAACTTAGAACTACCCTCACCATGACCTGAGTTTATGCCAGCATAGTGGCTGGGCCCTATGTGGACTGGAGGATGCTTCGACCTACCATTACTCATTCCCCCCCCAATGCTCTGTCTCTCTCTTCCACCATGTTAACAGCATTGCAGCTGTCAGAATAGCTTAACAATTGACCTACCATCTTAAGCAGCTTCTGCCTATTTCATAAACAGATGCATCATTCAGGCAGTATTACACACACACACACCCCGGCAGTCAAGGTTGGGTCTTACGTTGGCTCTTGACTTGGAAGATGGGGTCATCGGGAGCCTCGTTGCCCTTATATTATAAAATATAGCTTGCTCATTACTGCGTAGTGGTGGGGAAACTAACATAGTGCATGTTTTCACCTATATTGCTTGTGAGCTCTCCGGTTCCATAAAAAGGCATATATATATATTTTTGTAACCTTTAATAAATATTGTATATTCTAGGAAAAAAATTTAAGCATGTCAATGGTGGTGTGATGTAAACAACAATAAAAACAACAACAAAAAAGCAACAAAAACAATGAAGAAATGTCTGGATCATTGACATTGCAATTTCAGGGGATGCCAGAGTTGAAAATAAAGAACTGGAAAAACTGACCAAGTTCAGAAACCTGGCAATCGAAACATCTGGCCTGTGGAAGAAACACACTTCAGTGGTCCCTGTAGTCATTGGGGCTTTGGGAACAATATCAAGAAAGTTCACACGGTACTCTAAGCGGTTGCAGATCTCAGAAATCACACCATCAGAGCTACGAGAAATGGCAATATTAGGAACAGCATACATACTGCATCCATATTTAACAGATACTTAGGTTTTTGGTTAAAACTTGTATCCGTTATATAATACCAGCCAATGTTTTTATGATGTTGACTGTGTCTGGTGTTTCTGAATAACGATAATAATAAATGTGCTGGTGAAGTCAATTCTGACATGTGCCAACAACACTTTTTAGAACTTTCCAGATAGAGAATACTCAGAAGTAATTTACCATTCCTTTCTTCTGGAGCTGCCCGGGGACTTTGCAGCTTGCCTAAGGCCATAGAGGCTAGGTCTTATCTCTGGAGGCACAGTGAAGGATCGAAGTCCTAACTTCTGACTCTGAAGCCAGAGATCTAAATCACTAAATAAGTTTTCATTGGCTGAAGTAGTAGCATAGAATTCATTGCCAGTTTGATCTCCCTGCATTCCGACAGACAAACATTTATCCTGAACCGAGTGATCTAACCTTCATTGCCGTTCTTTAGACACATAATTCATCATGGCAACTATATTGCAATACGTCATTGAAAGGAAGATTAAGGCTGAATTCTGAAGAAGTCAAAGATGAGTTTCTTGGATAAGTAACATCGGAGACTAGTTGGACCTTAATGAAGTACAACAGCTCCATGGCTCAGTGCTTTAGTTTTCTGGATGTGGAGCCAGAAGCTGGGAGTTTGATGCCTCACTGTGCCTCATTGATAGGGGCTGGAACTCAATGATTTATAGGCTCCCTTCTAGCACTGCAGTTCTCAGATTATATTATATTAATCCACACAGCGGAGGTGGAGGGAGATTTGCCATGGTAATCCACCTCAGCACCCAGAGAGGGTGAGATCACACTTCTTTGGCTGGCAGTTCTTAAGTAACCAAAACAGTGCCACCTACACACAAGATGGAGCTGTCAACAGTTTCAGGAGAACCTTTAGGTTTGCAGAACTTCTGCAGGCCACTCAGAAGAAACCGCCATAATGCTGGCTTGCTCCAGACGTTAAAATAGAATTCACCCGACAGTCTCATTCATCATCTTGTCCTTTGCCTCCCACTTCCAGATCCAACTTTTGTGCATTCAAAGACCACACAAGAAACACAGAGATACACCTTTAAAAAAAAAAACATAGAATGCCCTGTACTTCCCTTCCCAAAAAGAAAAGGACGTTAGTTTTCCAGAGAGACGTTTTGTGCGGTTTGTCGCTCTCAGACTGGAGGAGAGGCTCTTGACGACCTTGCAGATTCCTAGCTGAAATAACCGATTGCATTGAGATAGTCTCCATCAATAAGAATGAAAAATTTGGGACGTGTTCCTCACACTCCTTGTCCCACATTTTCACCTTTTCATGCATGGAACTTTCCTTCCATTTCTCCTCACGCTAAATGAGGAATACAGTGGCGAGGAAAGATCAAATAGTATCTCACTATCTCAAGGCCAAAGGTTGACAGCTGTTTGAGTTTCCATGTAAAAGAGGCAGGAAACCACTCCCTCAGCAGATTAACCTCTTGGGACACATTATTATACAAATAAAACAGTTTGAATTCTTTATTTGTGTATTAATGTGTCCCATGTGGCTGATCTGTTGAGGGATTGGTTTCCTGCCCTTTTTTACAAGGAGACGCAAAAAGCTGTAAATTTAAGTATGCCAGATTTGCTTCCCGGGGGCAAATTTACTTCCTCCCAAGCAGAGAAGGATAAATCTCATTCTGGGAAGGCACCTTTTCTTTTTGGAGCATGGAAATTTCCATGTTTGGAAATTCCATTGTCTGCTTTTAGATATGCATGAACAACAAACATTTTTATGGCTACTAAAAATCTGAAAGGTTTACGTGGCGTAAGTTTTCACGGACAGCAGTCCCTAATTGTCATGTCACAACTTGATGATCAATAGGGCCACTTCTAGCTATGCAGTTCTAAGATGGTGATGATGATGTGATGATGACTTGTTATTTTTACCTGAACATGTTAACATGGTTACCACTTGTTGGAATGCAAGCGGTGGCAATGTTTCTAGAAGATACTCACTTATGACGACTGTGGGAAACAGTTCGGGTTTTATATGTTCTGCTTACAGCACAAGGCAGGAGCAATATTTGAGCTCAAAAACACATCTCATCCTACTTTGCATTTCACTCACAGCTGAAACAATGGTGTCACTCTAGTTAGGGTGCACAGAACATAGATTTAAAAACAAAATAACGAGACAACGATGTGATTTGCCACTCCTCTCCAACTGCCATTTTTTATCTGAATTTAGGACCAGAGCACGCCAGGCCCTCCTGTCTTCCACGGCCTCCCAGAGTTCGGTCAAATTCATGTTGGTCGCTTCGGTGACACGGTCCAACCATCTTGTCCTCTGTCGTCCCCTTCTCCTCTTGCCTTCACTTTCCCAACATCAGCATCTTTTCCAGGGAGTCTTCTCTTCTCATGAGATGGCCAAAGTATTGGAGCCTCAGCTTCAGGATCTGTCCTTCCAGTGACAGTGACACACACAATACAGTTAGCTAAAAAAAATAGCTAAAAATAATTCCTCCCCCCGTTTCCTGTCTTGCCTCTTTTTTCTATTCATTCCTCTACCACCTAAACCAAAGAGAGATCATTCAGGCGAAAGAAGGAAGATAAACTGATCATAATCTTAGGACTGCAGAACAAACAAGTAAGACGCTATCTCTGTGTCTTGGAAAGGAAAAGCACTAACCACCTGCTTTTATTTTATTTTATTATATCAAAGAACACTCCAGATCCCATCCTTTCTCTCTTTGCATAAACCATTTTGGTCCAGAGGTTCTATACACGAAACATCCCAAGCATGCACATACAGACCGGAGATTAAAACGCAGCCATGTGGGGTGACGGAGAGGACTGTCTGGAGGTGACAACACCAATAAATAAAGTAAATGAAACCAAACATTGCTTTTAAGACCATTAGCACTTAAACTGGGTTCTTTCCCCATCTCTAATTCTGATCATTTTCACTCCCCTGCCCTGTAACTTGGAGGAGACTGATCAGGATGCTGGGATCCGAAATCAGCTACTCAACCCAGGTGGATGAAATGCTGAAAATGCAAGTTATTTAGAGGTCGGGCGGAGCCCCCTTGCCCCCAAAAGGAAGGGTTTGAAATCTACCTGATTTTCATGGTTTAAAGTTGAAAGTGATTTGGGTGATGGTTGGTCTTAAGGACAAGGGAAAATTGGAAGTGGCAGAAAGTTCTGAGAGTCAGATTTCTTTCTTAAAGGTATTAGATTTTCCTTCTTAAATCCACTGAAGGAACTACAACCTGACTCCATTCTAGGAACGAAGGGGAGAGGGCCTTCCTTTCTTTTTTGCATCATTATCCTCATTATTTTGGGTGGTCTGGCATGCTAGCTACCTTTTTGTTATTCCCCCCCTCCCTTTTTCCTTTTTCCCTTCTCTCCACCACCTCTGGCATCCTCACCATCTCTCCTCCTCCTCCAAGAAGGAATGACAGCATCTCTATTTCAAGGTTGGGCGTTGATGGGCATGTTAGACTGATCTCTCCCTTTTCGAAACATTTCAAGTTTTAGCCGGCATAACTCTCTGCCACTGGCCTGGTTGTCACCTGCTGGAGAAGGATGGCTTTTGCCTCCCTCTCTTCTCCCAATCAGACTCTCATGAATGGCTTCCCTCTCTTTCTCTCCCTGCCTCCCATTAACAAGAAACTTCTTTCCTTCCTTTAAAATAAGAATGACAAATGAGATACATTGGAGGTATCAGGTGTGTCATGCTAAGTAGATGTATTGCTGTTTCGCTATGTCACTCACTTTATTTAACACACTAAAAAAAAAACGAACATCGCCATGACTTGCTGAATGATGTCCACGAGAAGAGGCGGAGAAGACGGAGGGAAGGGGAGTGTCATTATTCGAAAGGGGGATACAGCAGTGATCCAAAACCTGTCTGAACTCTTCTCATGGCAGAAGAAATGTTGATCAGTGTGAACGGAAAAATCACTCATATGAGAGATAAAATAAATCATATTAAAGATAAAAAAAACCTCTTGTGTGTAAACCAGGCCACTGCAAATTCCCCTGTCCGGATGTGCCCAAAGTCCACCATGGTAACAGAAAAGCCTAGAGGAACACTGGCTGCTATTTATCATGGTGACAGGGCTGGCTTCTTTCTTGAAATAGGTCATTTCTTCTTAAGTCATTTCACCTACTTCACATGAACTTGATGTGCCAGGTACATTACAATGTGTCTTCCACATCCACGGCTCCTCTTACTTCCACTCCATGATGTCTTGGACACACATCTTGAGCCAAGCATGGAGCACAAAGGCTTGCACGGAATCAAGTCCTAGAGAGGTCAGTGACAAGGAAGTCTCCTGCTGCCCCCAAATGGTGGGAAGAAGAACAACTGTGGTCCACAGGAAATTCTATCCCTCAAGAGTTCAGTGCTTATCACAGTTACATTTCACAGGAGTCAGCTCAGAATTGGCACTTGGGGCCCAGATCGGACTGTGTCGGTACAGACAAAGTATGTTCGCAGTTGACCTTTGCCCTTCACCTTGATGACCCCACGTAAGGAGCAGGGATACCCCAATGTCTCTAGAACCTTGGCTGTTTCCTCAGTTACCTACAAGAAGAGAAGGAAAGCATAAAAGAAAGGAGTGTTTTTTTTAAAAAAGAAGTAAGAATAATGAGGTCTCATCCTGGTCTCCCTTGGAATATACTCTCCCAATAGAAACGAGGAGAGTCGTGTTGAATTAAGTCAAAAGCTTGTCTAATGACCTTTATCCCATTTCCAACAGTGGTCAGCCAGAACCGTTAGGTCAGTGTGTACACCAGCCGTAAAAGCCTTATGACTCTCTCTGACCTGTGGCAGATATTCACACAGTATATGAAGGGTCCATTTGGATATCATTACTTAGATTGATCGGTAGACCTCCTTTCAACCCTCCCCTCAACTATTTATTAGGTTTACAGTTAGGAGCATGGGACAGTTAAGTAAAGGTAAAGGTTCCCCTTGACATTTAGTCCAGTCGTGTCTGACTCTAGGGGGAGGTGATCATCCCCATCTCCAAGCTGTAGAGCCAGCGTTTGTCCATAGACAGTTTTCGTGGTCACGTGGCCAGCGCGACTAGACACAGAACGCTGTGACCTTCCCACCGAGGTGGTACCTATTTACCTACTCGCATTTATATGCTTTCGAACTGCTAGGTTGGCAGGAGCTGGGAGAAAGCGACGGGAGCTCACTCCGTCACGTGGATTTGATCTTACGACTACTGCTCTTCTGACCCTGCAGCACAGAGGCTTCTGCGGTTTAACCCGCAGCACCACCACGTCCCTGTTTTGGGGCAGTTAGGTGAATGCAACAATGAAATTAGTGCAGACAATCAAAAAGAAGAGACAGTGCCGCTTTGAAAGGCCCTTACCTGTATTTTGCTCAGCACACCTGTGCTCTCCATCCGACTGGCCACATTCACTGTGTTCCCCCAAATATCATACTGGGGTTTTTGGGCTCCGATCACCCCAGCTACAACCGGGCCATGGTTTATACCTGGAAGAGATACCATAGGGTTGGATCACAGATCCTTCATGGACAAGAAATTAGAGAATGAGGACGAGGATGGTGACTTTAGCTGTGTTTTTGCATGGATTCCACTCAATTCTGAATAAAAACACAGTTAAAAGTCACACATTACAAATATTGACAAACAGAAGTCTAGAATCATAAATTACACAAACCTCAAATACTTGTTTATTCTCCCAGTCATTCTGCAAATGCTTAGAAGTCCATTCATTACCTTCTCCAGTCAAAAACAATTGGGCTGATAAGGAAAGCCAACTCATTCATTCATTCATTCATTCATTCATTCATTCATTCATTCATTCATTCATTTAAAATATTTTTACCCCACCTTTCTCCTTAAAAGGACTCAGGGTGGCTTAAAACAATTAAAAGACAATGTTTAAAAACCTTAAAATAGTGTGTAGACAAATATTTTTAAAAAAGAATTAAGCAAGTATTAAATTAAAAAGGAACAATAAAATTGACACTAAAAACACATATTTTAAAAAATCCATTAAAAACTATCTCTCAGCTTCCTAGTTACTAAGGTACATCCTGCTTGAAGAGAAAGGTGTCCAGTGGCAGGGAGTTCCAGAGTCCGGGAGCAACAACAGAGAAGGCCCTCCCCCATGTCCTCAAACAAGCACACCTATGAGTGTGGGGGGGGGGCAAGAGAAAGGCCTCTCCTGACAATCTTAATTCCTGGAGAGGCTCAGAGAGGGAGGTGCAGTCTTTTAAATAGGTTGGATCCAACCCAAGTTAACTTGAGGTATAAAACCTGAATGGTAGTGTGTGGGGTTTTTTTTAAGTGTTTGAGAAGTGCTGCAGAAAAGTAGGTTTGTTTGGGATTTAGCAGAAGGGTGCATTCCAAAGCTGGCTGGTTCCCAGCTCAGTTCCGTTTTTATCCCATCAAGAATCCATAGAGGAAGTGAAAGCTGAAGGCTTTCTCCGTTCATGGGTTGAGTCACCCATACTCACCCGCACGAAGCTTAAAACTGTTGAAAGAATGCTTGTTGATAATGTCCAGCTTGGCCACCAGCGCCATGGCAAACTCCACCATGGTCCCCAGGTGGGTGTAGCTTTGCTCACCATCCTGCAGGGACAACCCATAAACACCTTTAGGAGAACAGTTCATTGAAGAATGAAGGCAAACTGAAAGAAAGACACTGAGATAGTACACCCAAATGACACTAAGAAGAAAGGAACCAGGCCAAATTAGTAGTGATTAAGAGGCAATTAGAAAAAAGAGTATTATGTGTAAGGTTATCTTACTGGAGACCAAAAACCACATATTTGCATTTCTGATCACCATGTATGGGTGTGAAAGCTGGAGAATTAAGAAAGCTGATGGGGGGGGGATGATTCACTTGAAATGTGGTGCCGGAAGAGATCTTTACGGATACCTTGGATGGCCAGGAAGACCAACAAGTGGGTCCTAGATCAAGTCAAGCCTGAACTATCTCTTGAGGCAAAAAAATGTTGAAACTGAAACTGTCCTACTTTGGGCACCTCAGGCCAAGGCAGGATTCTATCAGAAATAGAATAATGTTGGGAAAAGTTGAAGGGAGCAGGAAAAGAGGAAGACCCAATACGAGAAGAAATGATTCTGTAAAGGAAGGCACAGGTTTACAAGACCTGAGCACAGCAGTTAAGTACAGGGCATTTGGGAGAGCATTTATTCCTAGGGTCACCATGAGTCAGAAGCAACTTGACGGGACATAACACCACTACAGAGGCAACAAGTAAACTTGACTATCCATCCACTTGGCTACCTCAGAGGAAGAAGTGAGAGGGTGAGACATCCTCCATTAGATAGGCTGAGAACACACACTCTTTAGCTTCTCTTTCCTCAAAATCGTCTCCATCTGTGTCCCTGAGAAGCCTAGGCAAACACCTGACTTACGTCTGGGAAACCTCAGACTCTTACGTCTGAGGAAGTAGACTTGTCCACCAAAGCTCACATTAAAATATAGCAGATAAGTGACACAATGTCTGTCTTCTTTATTTTTTATTTTTATTTTTTGGCCTGATATACCTGACTTATGGGGACTCTGAGAGGGTTTTCCAGGTATGAGATATTTGAGGAGTGAGTTCACCAATGTCACTCCCCAGTGAATTTCCATGGCCAAGTAAGGATTTGAACTCAAGTCTCCCGAGCAGAGGTCTGACACTTGAGCCACTGCGTGACACTGGCTCTCACACTTAATAGTGGACTCATTGAAATCAATCTGACCTAAATCAGATGAAATAGAGACAACATCCCATTTACAGCTAGAATCTGAACAAAATACCCTTTTTTTTAAAAGACACTGGTCATGCGGGTGAGGAAATCCCATAATTTAAAATTCCTTAATTTGAAAAACACTGTTATCTTCAAATAGATCCAATTTCTATGACAAGGACAACAAAGAAGAGTTTTTGTTTTTTTCAAAAATGCTTATTGACCTCGGCCCTTTTAAGCCTTTGTTAATACTGGTTTTGATGACATTGACAGAAACTGTGACATATTTTTGTGCCAGTGGGAAACTCCCACTGTTGTGGTTTTAACCTCAAACAACGCTTTTTAATTAGACTGTGGAAACAATGGCATCTCTTTCCCGGCATGAGTACAATACTGGAACAACAGAATTTGTTTATGATGAACTCAAATGTATAAACTCCCAAGCAATATGACTATTATTGCCAAGGCTGATAGCTGGCCCTGCTTTTAGGTAATGTGAGTTAACCACAGGGGTAGCCACTTGCTCTACCAGTCTTCCTTTGAGTCCTCTAGCCTTTCCCATCTGTTGCAGGTCAGACTACCAGTTACACATCATAAACCACTTGACAGCTGTTACTGGTGGTAGAAAACAAGGATCCATTGTTAATTTTGAAGCAAAATTCAGCTGTTGGTTCCAATCACTTCTATATGTGGAACTTGAGTATCAAGGGGGGTGCCATTTCCCCTCTTTTTTGCCTCACAAAATCATAGACGTCCCTCAAGCATGGCCAGGAGAGGGGAATTTGGCAACCCTCAATGAATCGCGCAATGACCAAGTGAAAAGTCTGCAAGAGGGTGATAGGCCTTGAGGAAGCAAATCTGGACAATGGCTCCATGAGAGCAAGATACCAAATCTCAGTCCCACAAGGAGATTTGGGAGCTGGGAGACAGCATACGAAAAGGAAGGAAGGTGTCACCTGTTGGTTATCCTGGCTGGCTGCCATGTTTAAACCGGTGGCTGCCATGTAGGTGCTGCCGATGGTCTTGATTTTCTCCACCCCGCTGAACTTGGGCTTCAGGAGAAGCTGGTGAAAGACACGGAAGGTGGTTGTTTATTCTAAGAGTTATTGACCTAAAAATGTCCCCCCTTTCTGGGCCACAACTAGCCCACCATTTTCTCCAGAGGTGGTTAATCAAATGTCAATTGCATGCTCACGGGGGGGGGCTATGAAGTCAAGGAGGCTATGATGTCAAGAAATACATAAATGTAGAAAGAGGAGCAGGATGCGGGCAGGACACCAATGTTGAGAGGTACGTAGGCTTCAGGGTCAATGTATTCTTCAATATTTTTCCCTTTTCACCTGTAGCCTCCATTGGGAAAACAGGGGGCATGATTGGGGGGGGAATCATGCGACCCATCCTTTCCTGCTCATCACAACACCAGTCTTCAAGTGATTGAGGGCCTATTATTTACAAATAACTTCCTTGAAACGGAGCATCAAGTTGTGAAGGCTCTTCAGATGTACCAGGGCTTCTTTTTAGCAGAATAATAATAATAATAATAATAATAATAATAATAATAATAATAATAATAATAATAATAATAATAATAATAATAATAATAGTAGTAGTAGTAGTAGTAGTAGTAGTAGTAGTAGTAGTAGTAGTAGTAGTAATACAGTGGTGCCCCGCATAGCGAGGTTAATCCGTTCCAGATTAACCGTCGCTATGGGGAAACATCGCTATACGGAACGGAAAAATCCATTGGAACGCATTAAACTTCGTTTAATACGTTCCAATGGGGCCCAAAACTCACCGTTCTGCGATGTTTCCCCATCCGGCCGCCATTTTTGCACCCTCGGTAAGCGAGGGCAGGGCACAAAAACGCTGTGCGTGGCCATTTTGGGTGTCCGGCGGCCATTTTGGAACCACCAATCAGCTGTTTTAAAAAATCGCTATGCGAAAATCGGTAAGCAAAATGCTTACCGATCGTCGCAAAGCGATTTTCGGCCATAGAAAGCATCGGTATGCGATCGCATAAGCGATCCCAAAAAATGGATCGCTATGCGAATTCATCATTAAACGGTGCGCTCGTTATGCGAGGCACCGCTGTAGTAATAGTAATAGTAATAATAGTAATTTAAAAATTAATTAAATAAATAAGTAACTTGAATTAAAACTTTTTAAAAAGTGCTTGAATCATCAGTACCTCATCAAAGTCAGCAATAATCTCATTGAGCAGTCGAAGGCACTCAAGCCCCTCACGGTTGACGTTGGACTCCGAGTAAAACTCTTTGAAATCTGGGATGGATGCAAACAGAACGCAGACACAGTCACAGGACTGGTGGTAGAGATCCTGCCGGCAGGGGAAAAAAAGGGAGGGAAAGGGATTGTCAAACCTCTGCTTTGTGTGACACCTCTTTAAACCCCATACCAAGGAGTCCACATTCTGCAGTGTCAAAAAGCCAGGATGAGGAGTTCTTTATATTTCTTTGAAGCCAACTTCCTCTAAAATGACTACCAGTGTGGCCTAGCGGTTAGAGCAGAAGATGGGAACTGGTGCCCCCTCAGAAATTTAGGGACATAGGGACGTGGTGGCCCTGCGGGTTAAACCACAGAAGCCTCTGTGCTGCAGGGTCAGAAGACCAGCAGTCATAAGATCAAATCCACGCGACGGACTGAGCCCCCATCGCTTATTCCAGCTCCTGCCAACCTAGCTGTTCGGAAGCATGTAAAAACGCAAGTCGATAAATAGGCACCACCACGATGGGAAGGTAATGGCATTCTGTGTCTAGTCACACTGGCCACGTCACCACGGAAACTATCTTCGGACAAACGCTGGCTCTATGGCTTAGAAACAGAGATGAGCACCACGCCCTAGAGACAGACACAACTGGACTAAAAGTCAAGGGGAACCTTTAACTTACCAGAAATTTATCACCATTTATCACTAGTTCATGTCTGTGTTCAAACAGACATAGATATATTAGTTACCTCAAGAACGGCACCCCTTTAGGTTGTTTATTGCTCCTCCAACTTTGACCCTTCTGTCTTATTTTACTGACATTATAAACTTTGATCTCAGAAAAGCCCTCACTAAAGGCACATTTAAAGATGTCACCACTTGCTTCTTTAGAAGGCCAGTATACAGGAATTCCGTACTATAATAAAAGAGTTCCCTCCTGTGATCCGAAACGAGTTGAGAACTTCGTACAGATCACACTTCACTGACTCTTGTTTGCAGTCAAGCATGCAAAACTACAGAGATCTATATTGGAACAATTCTCTGGAAGATCTTACCATGACAAATTTAGGGTGTTACTTTCAGATCAGTACAGGATTTCTCACATTTCACAGACAGGGTCTGTTTCCATAACTATAAAAATAAAGTCTACCTTCTCAGCCACTAACCAAGCTGATGGTCAGATTATTGTTGCTCAGGCTCCTTTGTCACAGGATCACTTATGTGCCAAGTTACCTCCAATGTATGGCAACCCTATGAATGAATGATTTCCAAAATGTCCCGCCTAGAGATGGGGACGAATTAGAAGAAATGGTGCTTCGTCAAGATTTGCCGTTCTCTCAAAGTTGACGAATGGGCAAAGCACCAAATTTTAGCAATGAATCCATGAATATTTGTTGGTTCATTGTTAAAACACAGTGTCACACCGAACAGCTGATTGGCGAGACCCTGACAAGCAGGCTGGGCTGCGGGAATGGAACTGGTTTCTGTGCCCACAGCCAGCCTGCTTGTCAATGTCCTGCCAATCAACTGATCAGCAGGACACTGATAAGCAGGCTGGCTACATGAAGGGAAACCCTGTTTCCATTCTGCAGCCAGCCTGCATGAAGGGACAAATAAAAATGGGTAATTATTTGATCCTACATATTTGTCAGGGTCTCCGGACCTGACAAATACAAAAGGACGAACATCCCATGAATCAGTGATATTTCACAAATATTATCATTGATTTTTTAATTCATCCCCATGTCTAGTCCTGTTCTCAGCTTCCCTGCTCAGCTCTTGTAAACTCAAATCTATATCTTATTTTACTTAATTAGTCCTTCCTCTTTTCCTGCTCCCTTCAGCATTTCCCAGCATTATTTTCAAGGGAACCTTGTCTTTTCACGATGTGCCCAAACTAGGGCAGGCTCAGTTTTAACTTTTTTTGCCTCCAGAGATCATTCAGGCTTGATTTGATCTAGGACCCACTTGTTCATCTTTCTGACCATCCAGAGTATCTGCAACTCTCTCCTCCAGCACCACATGTCAAATGAATCCTTTTTTCCTATCACTTTTCTTCACTGTTCAGCTTTCACGCCCATACATGGTGATAAAAAATACAATGGTGTACATGACTGCTTTATCGTTAACCCTACCAACTGTATTGTTTTTTATGTAAATCTGTAATTTACATTAAAAAAATGTCTGTAATGCATTTTGTATATCTGTAATGCATTTTATCTGCAATGCATTTTATGTAATTACATTTAATGCATTTTATCTGTAATGCATTTTAAATCTTAAAATGTTTTTAATCGGATCAGAAATTTGATTCACAGTTTGTTATACTGTATTGTATTGAGTTATGTTGTTTTAATTATGAAATTTGTCATGGCCTGTATGCTAAAAGCAACAAATTACATTTGTTTGTTCAGAAGGAAGTAAAGGGGAGAAGTTATGACTGACTCAGAAAAAGGTGCAAAATGTACCTTTTTCTGAGTTACACTTCCCAGAAGAGCTCAACCAAATGGTATTCTAGGAAATTAAGTGTAAAAAGGTAACTTCTCACCCCATTTCTGCTCATTTGACTATCATTGGAGGCCCTGTGGTTTAAAACTCTTGCCAGGCAACAAAGCTGGTTTGGTATCCTTGGGCACACAATCTCTCTCAGCCTCAACTACCTGTCAGAATGGTGTTGAGATTAAAAGTGGAAGGAGAACTATGTATGTCACCTTATGGTCCATTAAAGAAAGGTGGGTTACAAAGATATACGTACAAAGAAATGAAGAAATTCAGGTCAGTATAGGATGATGTGTAAGATATATGGATGCATACGACTCATACGAAGTGATGTGGATCTTCTCTTGAGTCAAAGTTGTCCACCTTGATGGCTCAGTAAGTCATCTAAAACTAATAAAACTAGTAATAAGTCAACTTCAAGTCCCACCTCATTGCGCCGGTTCTGGCGCATAAACGTCTGAGCGACGTGAGCTGGCAGCACGTTTTCCAACAAGACACGGTTGAGGTTTTCCATGGTTTCAATCTCCTCCCGTTCTTTCTTGAACTTCTTTTTCCACAGGAAGTCGAGGCGGCAGTAATACTCATTCTGAGAGAAACACAGAGGGGGAGAAAATTAGCCTGTGGATTCTTGCAAGCCGAGACCTTCCCTCTTGTAGAACAGTAAATGTGGGGTGGGGAACTGGATCTTGGTAGGGGTTGCATTCTGCCTTTCCCCTTCCACACCAGACTAGGCATGGCCTTCCAGTAAGCTTTAATTGGGGGGAATGTTGAAGAGGGAGACTATTTAAAGGTCTAAAACAACCCCAAGACCATAGTAGGCTCTCAGTGGGTGAACACACCCTTAGCAGCTTTGGGGAACCTTACAAATAATTTTTAACAACAACAACAGGGTGCCACTCCAACTTCAGGCTGGCTCTTCTTCCAGGAGACTCTGTAGGGAACTGAACTCCCAACCTCTGGCTCCAATGCCAGTTTTCTTTATTCAGATGAGGGGGAAAATATAGCAGCAGGGAGGAGGTCTGAAGGGGTCTGGAGGCCTTTGCTGGATGTGTTAGGGGCATCTGTGGGCTATAATCTTGCCTACGTCACCATTTAACAGATAATGCTCATCCATCCATCCATTCATCTGTTCATTAATTAATTAATTAATTAATTAATTCGTTTGTTTGTTCATCCATTTAATGTACCACCCATTTAACCAAAGGACTCTGGGTGGTTTACAACAATAATAAGCATAGCTGGAATCACAAAACCCCAAAACGTTGGAAGGAATCAGAAACCTGAGTGTGTGACTCTATGACTATATATCTCGCATTTTGGACCATTTCTGACACAGTCCGGTGCCAGCAATGTCCTGGTGGTCACATGATGCATGGTTAGTAGTGCACCAGCCCAACGCCAGTCCATTCAAAAGCTGTACTTTTTTAGTCCTGAAGTAGAGCTACAAATTATTGGAGCCAGGCTAGAATGATTTCCCAAGAAACAGAAGGATTATTTTAAGGGAGATTGCTCCCATTAAAGCGACCCTTTCCGGTGTGAGCAGATGGGTGCTTTTCTTGGCATCTGACCGTGCTCTGAGCTGCTCAAGCCCAGCATCCAGTTCTTCAAGAGCAATGTGTGACAAATCTATGCAGAATCGTAGAGTGAAATTAAATGATAGTGTGGATTATCACATACACCAGTGGTTCCCAACCTTGGGCCCCTTAATGCTCTTGGACTAAAACTCCCAGAAGCCTTCACCACTAGCTGTGCTGGCCAGAATTTCTGGGAGTTGTAGTCCAAGAACATCTTGGACCCCAAGGTGAGGAACCACTGCCTTAGGACAGGCAGTGATCTGTTTGGGCTGTTGTAGTTTTCAAATGTGGAAGGACGGATCCTGAAGCAGAGGCTCCAATACTTTGGCCACCTCATGAGAAGAGAAGACTCCTTGGAAAAGACACTGATGTTGGGAAAGTGTTAAGGAAAGAGGAGAAGGGGACGACAGAGGACGAGATGGTTGGACAGTGTCATCGAAGAGACCAACATGAATTTGACCCAACTCCGGGAGGCAGTGGAAGACAGGAGGGCCTGGTGTGCTCTGGTCCATGGGGTCATGAAGAGTTAGACACGACTTAGTGACTAAACAACAACAAAGTTTTCAAATGAGGTGCTATAAACTAGAGCCCACATGTAACACAGATCAAGAAGATCTCTGGGACCCAAATCTGAGAACCGATGACATAGACTGAAGGCATGTGGGCCTGATCTGGATTGGGACCCAGGGTGCTGGATGGGTGACTACAACCCCCCTTGCCTCCAATTCAATCCAAGTCCAGTCTGGGTTCTTCACCATTGTATTAGCATTTGTGAGGAAGCAGGAATGGCTCTCATTTCTCTGTTTCCCATCTCCTGGACAGGAGACCTTCAGTTCTGTCTCTATGTAATGGGGGGGGGGGGAGAGGGCAGGAACAGCTCTTCTTTCTTTTATCTCTGTATTTACCAAGTAGGTAGGCAAAGTTTTCAGGAAAAAAAATGGGCCACGGCCTACTGATAGAGATCTAAGATCTAGTCAAGATATGATGATCAACTTAGTGCTTTGTGTGTGGTTTTCTTTTGTGTGTGTGTATCTGTCACCATTTTTTTAAAAAGAGATCACGGCAAGTGAAATGCAGTTAATTTTCATTGTTGACCATACTGGCTGGGAAAGGGAATTCATCTTTGGTAATGAAGATCTCCCAACCAACACCACCATTGGATCTAGAAGAGCAACTCTTCAAATCATGCGTAGCTCCGAGATGTGGCATCTCCCATAAAGACGGCGCATGCTGTTGCAGAGGTTTGAATTTGGGTTAAATTCACCTCGCTGCACAGCAGAAGTACAGGGACTCACGGAGCAGAATAGCTTCAAAATCACCCGGATAGACCACCCTCTTTCTTATCCGCTGGCACTCACCATCTCAATCCATCACTCAGAAGAAAGAATTCAAAGTTTCATTTACTTCTAGTGAACAGCTAACAGCAAAACTAACAAACATGACTGTTTTGAGCAACAGGTCTCAGCAGACTACCTGACTTCAACAGATAAAGTGGGGGAGGAAGCTCTCATTGTCCATGTAATCCACACCATGGTTGAAGAGTGGGCCTCCTCAGTCGTCAACTGACATGCAGGGCAACAGAGAGTTAAATTATATCTGTCCGATCTGTCTTGCAAATGCTTTCCCAGGTCTAAGTGGGGTGGAAGCCTTTTCAACTTGACTTCATTTTTAAAACAACAGTACAGTGGTGCCTCGCATTACGACGTTAATTCGTTCCAGTGAAATCGTGTAGAACAAAAACGTCGTAATGCGAAAAGAAAAAACCCATTGAAACGCATTAAAACCCATTTAATGCGTTCCAAAGAGCTGTAAACTCACCGTCAAGCGAAGATCCTCCATAGGGCAGCCATTTTCGCTGCCTGTGCAGCGAGGAATCCATCCCAGAAAACAGCGGGGGGGGGGCATTTTGTTTACCCAGTGGCCATTTTGAAACCACCAATCAGCTGTTGGAAAATAGTTGTTTTGCGAAGAATCGGTTCCCAAAGCAGGGAACCAATCATCGCAAAGCGAAATTCCCCCATAGGAAACATCGTTTTGCGATTGCAAAAATAATCGCAAAAAGTTCATCATAATACGGTTTCGTTGTTAAACGGGGCAATCATAAAGCAAGGTACCACAGCAGAGTGAAACCTGATAATAATAAATGTCTTTTCAAGTCAGTTCTGACTCATGGTGATCCTTTTGGAGTTTTCTAGGAAAACTCAGAAGTGATTTACACTTCCCTTCTTCTGATGGTGCTTTGGGATTCTGCTTGCCCGAGGCCACGCAAGCTCTTCTGAAATGCCCTGTGAGGAATCAAACTCTCTGGCTCTACAACGAGAGACTTAACTCACTGAGCTATGCAACCAGCGAAAGCTGAAGCCTTTGGCAAACACCTCAATGTGAAAAAAGAGAAAGCTGGTTCCCCTTAATCTTTCAGCCTTTGCCTCGACACCATTTAAAAAATCATTTTGTGTGCCCTACATAGGTTGCTGTGCATCTGGATTGTGATGATTCATACGGCAGTCAAAAAAAGGAAGGAGACACCGTGTGGTGAAATGGTCTAGAAAGAAATGCAGGAAACGGCAGTTCCGGTGGTGCACGCTCGACCAACAAATACCCAACACCCATCAGCAGCTTTGTTGCGGCTGCAGACCCCAAGCATCCTTGAAGCTAACCCTAAGATTTGCATGCATGCACACCTCAGAAAAGGAGGGCTGGAGAACCAGAAAACAGTTCAGGGAGAGCTGACTCAATAGGCACAAAAGGAACAAACGTGTCTCAAAGCAACACAGACATGTGTGCGTCCTATCTGTGGACAAAGGTCGGGAGATAAGGGGCACGGTGTTTTTTGCAGGCCCTTTTGTGGGTCTGACAGCTTAAGGACATGAAACAGCTCAGCCAAAGACCATCCAAACCAATATTCTCATCATTCTCATCTATCAGCATGACCTGAGTGCTGTCACCCTCTCCTGCTTATCCTCCCTGATGGCTCATGCATAGAAGCATAGTGTCTCAGGTATTTAACCAAACATGTATCCATCAAGATATATACATCCATCTATTGAGGGCCCTAGCCTAGTACTTGATTTTATTTTTGCACTGTGCTGTTTTTATTTTAAACCGCCCAGATTAGTGCCTTGGCAATAATGGGAGCAGTTGTTGTTCTTTAGTCATTAAGTCATGTCCGACTCTTTGGGGCCCCATGGACCAGAGCATGCCAGGCCCTCCTGTCTTCCACTGCCTCCCGGAGTTGGGTCAAATGCATGTTGGTCGCTTCGGTGACCCTGTCCAACCATCTCGTCCTCTGTCGTCCCCTTCTCCTCTTGCCCTCACACTTTCCCAACATCAGGGTCTTTTCCAGGGAGTGTTCTCTTCTCATGAGATGGCTAAAGTATTGGAGCCTCAGCTTCGGGATCTGTCCTTCCAGTGAGCACTCGGGGTTGAATTGGGAGCAGTACACAAATCAAATCCATCAACTCAACTTAACTTAACTTAACTCAACTCAACTCAACTCAACTCAACTCAGCTCAGCTCAGCCCAGCTCAGCTCAGCTCAGCTCAGCTCAGCTCAGCTCAGCTCAGCTCAAACCAACCAACCAACCAACCAACCAACCAACCAACCAACCAACCAACCAACCAACCAACCAACCAACCAACCAACCAACCAACCAACCAACCAACCAACAAACAAACAAACAAACAAACAAACAAACAAACAAACAAACAAACAGCTTCCACAAATTTATCTAATCCCCATTGAAAGCTCTCCATGCTGGCCACCTCATATTCACCACATGCTGTGACCGTCAACAGAGCTCATCCTTAGCTGACAAGTCAAGAAGGAGAACTCCCAAAAGGGAGAAAGTTTGAGGGAAAGTGAAATAGAGAAGTGATCTCTGCCTAAAGCAGAAGCTCACATTTTTTCAGGGCTGCTTTGTAAGCCGTCCTGCTGCTGGGACTGGAAACTGACTTACCTGCCTGGCCAAGGCCAGGAGTGTGAAGAAGAAGACAAAGAATGAGAAGGCTCCCATCATCTTGGGTTCTTTCAGTACCCCAGGCCTTCAAATAAGGGATTAAAGAGAGAAGAAGATCATTCTCAGATCATCCTCCATAAACCTCAAGATCAAACAGACACACAGGGAGCAATTTCCTCAGGCATGTGGCAGAACTAACATCTTGTGGCAGTGGGTTCCACAGTTTCTGCATGCATTCTGCATGCATTGTGGTGATGATGTAGACTTGTAAAGTTAGTGATCCATCCCGTGTTCTTTTTTGGAGATCCAGAAGATCATGGACAGCTGCCCCTGAGGTTCTGCCTATTCATTGGAAGCAGGTTCTCAGCTCCTTGAGGACTCCTTACCTGAGAGCGGTCTGGTTAGGGTAGAGGTAGGAGACATAGCAGTCAGAGAGCCACGAGTGGGTCCGAAGGAACATGGCATTGTAGATGGCGAGGCAGAGAGTCAACATGGTGAGTTTGAGCTCAAAGTTCATGTGTAGGAAGAGAGAGCATGACAGGAACCCCAAGATACAACAGTAGATGTAATACTGGAGGAAGGAAGGAAAGAGCAGGCTATTAAATAAAGTCATTCAGTGATCGCTGGCAAATCGTCCATTGATGGTGCCCAGAAGGGTACATACTTACTGGCACACTAAAGAGAGAGCCCAAGCGAACAAACTCTCGTGTGATGTTCGTGCTCGCCGTGGTGGGATTCTGAGCTTTCGAAAAGCACAAGTTCTCTGGCATAAAGAACTAATGAGCAATGGTGGGGAGAAAAAAAATACAATCAATTAGAAAGAATGGCAGAAGGCATAATACATCACCCCGAGTTACGTTGGGACAAGAGTAGAAGGCAGAAGGGAGGTGTGGTCCAGCTTAAATCCATGAGATTTAAGCTCCATTAATTTCAACAGGCCTTCGGCAAGCATGGTTCAGTCTGGACCCTGCCTAGAGATGGGCACGAACCGGCGGTTGCGTAGTTCGTGCTGATTCGTTTATTTGCCAAACAAGCGTTCTGTGCTTCCCAGCCCTGCTGCCTCCAGTGAGTGTCTACTCAGAGGCTGTGTCCTGGCTTCCCTGCCTTGCCTCCTCCAGGCGCTGGCTCTGAGTGGGTGGCTGCCAGAGGGGGCAGGGCTGGGAATCTCCAAACACTGTTCGGATGATAAACGAACCTATTGCTTTCATTGCATTTCTTTCAAAGACTGCCGAAGCAAAACACTATCTTAAAAGTGTCATTTCTCCTCTCTCTCTCTCTCTCTCTCTTCTCTCTCTCTCTCTCTCTCTCTCTCTCACTCACTCACTCACTCTGTATGTGTGTTTGTGTGCGTTTTTAAGGAAAGCTTCTTCTAATATGATGCCTGGCACGACACAGGTATCATCTACTAAACAAAGGAGATACCATTAAGACGGGATTTTTGAATTTCCTGGGCTACAAATCCCACGATTCTCCATTCTGCTGTTCTACCTGACTGACAGACACTTAAATAAATATGGCTTACCTGAGAGAAAGGCCTCAACTGGAAGACTATGAGGCTTAACTAGGCCTAGTTCTTCCTGGCTTCCTGTTGAGAAAGAAAGGTCAATGGGGGAGGAACAGGAACCTTAGGTAGAACTAGGCCAAGCTCCAACTCACAGCCTTCCGTTGGAACACTTTATGTGTCCGTCAGGTATCTTTCTCTCAGGTTGAACTCCCAGAATGACAAACCATGGGACTTGTTTTACAAGAAATCAGAAAATCCCATCTCTAAATACCATCCTTGCTTCAGAACTGTAGTTTTAGCGAAGGTCATAGCTGAATGTCTTACGGTTCACCAATTAATCAAACTAAGATGGTTTTAAACGGAGTAATGATCCCTTCCCTCTTTCTCCTCTTCTCTTTCTTAGCTATTAACACAAAAATCCTGCCTACCTGTTATCGTTCACCTTGCCAGGATACGATCTTTTTTTCCTGACGGAATTCTGCAATCCTAGATAAACACTGGCAATGTTTGCCCGTACGCTCATCCCTCCCCAATTCTTTTCTGCTTCTTACCCTCTGTCGCTCTCACAGTAACATACCAAATTCAGCACAGCCATGGTGAGGACCACGAGGATAGTGACGATACCCAACGAGACCCGAAGCCACGGTTGAGTGCAAATACTTGCCGAGATGGAGGGAATCCAGTAGAGTGACTTTGGGCCTTTCAGAAAACATTTCTGTCACAAAAGAAGAAATACAAAAGATGCAAGAGGAGTAATGACCCCCCATCATCATCGCTACCATTAACCTACCGCGAACTCAGTTGGGATCCCAGAGAACAACTAGAAGTCTGGAAATATCCTGTTTTGGACTACAATCCCCATAAACCCCATAGCCTATCATCCCTTTTAAGGGCACTGAGTTCACATCACAAGGTCAAAGTTAAATGTGCCCACCTTCCAAATCCAAAGGTGCCTCAGCAATTAGCTTATTCGATGCTGAACTGTATCCATTCTGAAGGATTCCTAGAAAACCTAAGGATCAGCATCCCAAGATCATCATCATCTTAGAACTACATACACCGTTGGAAGGGACTCTAAAGGATCATCGAATCCAACTCGATTCCAAGATGTGTAATATCTCACCACCAACAAAGCTGCCAGTCAGCAAATCTAGATTTTGATTGGTTGTCTCCCACTGGCATGAAATGGGACTAACTGATCAAGTAGTAACAAATCTACAAAGTTTTGATTGTCTTCACCGATGCCAGAAGAGAAGACTGGCCTTCAGTGATCAGAAATTGTCTGCGCAGGACAATTTCTAAGGAACGGTGAAGAAAGACATGCAGATCAGGATTCTGTCTGAGTGAAGGAAATTAGAATCATAGAAATGAGAACCAGGCTGGTATATATTGCAAAGCTTTGAATTTTGGTTAAATTACTCTGGCTAAGCAACAGAAATGTAGGGATTCACAGAGCAGTATGGCTTCAACTTCCTCAAAGTAGCTCACTCTTTTTTTTTTCTCACTAACTGGCACTTACAGTCTCAGTAACTTAATCTGACAACATTAGTAAGAGAAAGAATAAAAGGTTTAATTACTTACAGATCAACAGATCAAAAAACCCAAACTGACAAAACCTGGTTGACTTTCAACAGATTAAGGAGAGGGAAAGAGCAGAACAGAGAGGCGTTACTCTCTTTGAATTCAGAGGCTAGTGATTGGCTAGTGCTGGATAGACTGACAGTCACCAAAGCCCAGAAAGGTCCCTCCCGGCCAAAAATTACTAAAGGCAGCATGCAAGGTTGCAAAATCTCCAACAGTATAGTCAGTGGTTTGTTAGATCAGAACTCAGGAAACTGGGTTCAAATCTACTCTCAGCCCTAGAACCTCACAGTGGGATGGCAATGGAAGGCCGTTCCAAAAATCAAATAATGAACACAAATGACCACTTACTGCTAAATGGCTTGCAAAGCAGGCAAGGAGAAGAAGGAGAAAAAGGAAGAAGGAAATTCCGTACGATATGGCTAAGGCTTCCGTCCTGGATGAAGAAAGAAGAAGAGGATCTGGATCTACATGTAGTAGCAATTTTTTTTAAAAAAAACATATTCCTGCAAATAGGAAGTACACAATGAATGTGATCTGCTAAGCCTTCCTGGCCCCCTCAGCAGAATCCCAACTGGGCTGGTCCCTGGTACCAGGCCATGATCCCACCTGTGTTGTGCACCAAATTTTTGTCGCTCTTTTTACTGGTATATTTGCAATTCATGAATTTAATGAGTCCATGACGTTTCTAAACAAGGAACTGCAGTACGACCCCCCATATCCATGTGGGATTGAAAAAATTGTGGGAAAGGGGGGAATGTGACTACATCCTACACAGTAAGAGCTGGGGTGGATCTGCTACGAAACTTATGCCCACTCAGGGACAGCAGCCTGGAGAGGCCTCAGAAGCAACTTTAGTTCACATTTTTAAAACTGCTGTCCTCTGTTGTGGAAGATAACAGTGGTTACCCAGACTACTTTGCTGGTTGACAAGGGGCCCGCATAAGAGTTTAAGCTTCCAGGCCCCTCCCTCCCAAAATGTGGTTCCACAACGCAGTAAGAGTAAGGTAAAGGTTCCCCTTGACATTTAGTCCAGTCGTGTCCGACTCTAGGGCGCGGTACCCATCCCCGTCTCCAAGCCGTAGAGCCAGCGTTTGTCCGTAGACAGCTTCTGTGGTCACATGGCCAGCGCCACTAGGCACGGAATGGCTAGGTTAGCAGGAGCTGGGACAAGCAGCGGGAGCTCACTCTGTCGTGTGGATTCGATCTTACGATAGCTGGTCTTCCGACCTTGCAGCACAGAGGCTTCTGTGGTTTAACCTGCAGCGCCAACACGTCCCATCTGAGTAAGTTTGGCTTTAATGTTCCTAACTCTGCTGGGGCATGGGGGGGTAATCTTCCCATGCTTTGAGCCAGTCATGCCTGGCTCAACATTTCACACACATACACATAGACACACACACACGCATCCTTACTTGTTGACCACAAGGATCTGGATGACAAAGTTGGAGGTGAACACCAAAAAGGTGCAGGCAGTGTAGTAGTTGAAAGATGGTAGTGCCGAGAGCCGGTACTGGAGGAGGAAAGGGCAAAACAGAGGAAGTAAGTGGCCATGAACACTGGGGCAAGTTCAACCATCATGTACCTTCTCCCAATCCATTTCCTCCATCTTATCTTCCTCCATTTTAGTGGGCGTAGGGGTGCATTCTCTTCATCCCCAGATGCCTTGAAGGCTTAGAGTAGGGAGAAACAAACTGGACTCCCGTCCGTACATTGGTGTGTGTAGATGCCCTCCCATCCATCCATTTGAGACTGAAAGTTCTATCATCCGTGACTTTGAGTCGTGCTTGAGGGGGAAGGCAATCCAAAGCATCTGAAGTCAACCAAGCCATTCCCCTCTGGCACTGTGAATGTGATGCCAGTTTTCTTGTGGCATGCCTGCATGCAGGAAGTGTGAGAAAATTGATGGGCCCAGGAGGATGAACCACAGCACTTCAGTTTGAGCGACAACTTGGAAGACACCTTAGGAAACCTTACACACGGGGCAGAGAGGTAACTGGTTTTCCCCCTCACTTATCCCCACTGTCTGGTCATCCTTCTATGGAATGTGATGTCTCTCAGTGATGAAGCAAGGGCAAAGCAGCAATCCAGGTGCGTTCAGAGTTGCTAAGACCACCTCTCTCAGTTGCACGAGCGCCACCATCAGCGACAGTAAAGCAGTGCTTTCAGGAATGAAAACCCCTGGGCCGCAGGAAGGTACCACACCCCAGAAAGCACATGGCCCAGAACACTTTTTCACTGCTGCTCATGTCGGTCTTATCCTAGAGCGGTGGGGGGAATGATCTACTCTGAACCAAATGAGGCTTAAGCTTCAGAGTCCCTAATCCCAGAGGTAAAGGTAAAGGTTCCCCTTGACATTTAGTCGAGTCGTGTCCGACTCTAGGGGACAGTGCTCATCCCCATCTCCAAGCCATAGAGCCAGTGTTTGTCCGTAGACAGTTTCCGTGGTCACATGGCTAGCGTGACTAGACACGGAACACCGTTTACCTTCCCACCGAGGTGGTACCTATTTATATACTCACATTTTTACATGCTCTTGAACAGCTAAGTTGGCAGGAGCTGGGACAAGTGACGGGAGCTTACTCCATCATGTGGATTTGATCTTACGACTGCTTGGTCTTCTGACCTTGCAGTCCAGAGGCTTCTGTGGTTTAACCTGCAACGCCACCACGCCCCCTAATCCCAGAGCCCCCTCCCCAAGTGACTTTAGTCCACATTTTTTTAAAAAATGGTGGTGGTCTGTCATGGAACAAGCCCACTGAAGAAAATAACAGTGGTTACTCAGACCTCGTTGCTGGTTGTGTATGGGCCCCCATAACAACTCAAGCTTGAGGACCCCAAAAATGTAGGTCCACCACCAGCACAGAGATCAGGGTTGATGAAGCATGGATGAAACTTCCTCCCTTCTTCCAAAACAAGAAATTAAAAAAACTCATTTCTGCTTCCGTGACACTAGTGGAGGTGATATTTAAATAAGCAAGCAAGCAAGCAAGCAGATATTCATCAGAACCGTTCCATCTTTTCACAGGGCCCTGTCTCACTGATTCGAAATGGACTTGCTTCTACACAACTGAGCTTGTGATTAAAACAGAGCCTGGAGAGAAAAAAAAATTGGGTGGTTTTGGGGTTGTTGTTGCTGGGTTTTTTGTTTGTTTGTTTGTTTGTTTGGACTACGATTCCCAGAAAGCCAACGACCAATCCCAACATCCTGGGATTTCATACACATATCATTATGGTAAAGCTAGCCCAATCAATGGCATTCCGAAATTGTAGACGGGAGCAAAAGGACCACCCCACCCTCCCACACAGGCTACCTCTTTCTCAAGGGACTGCTCTTTGAAGTACAGGGTGATGCGGTTCAGATCTTCTGACTTCTTCCATTGTCTGTGCCAAAAAAAAGATAACAAATAGGAGGAATTTGACCATGGGCTAAGCTTCCACTTGCTCTTAGTCTTCTCCCTCTCCTTGAAATTTAAGTCTTGCTATCCCTCGCCCTCCATAAACTCACAGGCAACTGAGCGCCAAAAACGGCCCCTGTTTCATTTTTTTCAAGTTCCTCTCTCCTAGCTTCCCTATCCTTTTCCTCTTTCTTTCCCTCTCTATTTATTAAGAATCAGTGATGGGCACTTACTGCTGGTTCAGTGCTTCGTGCTGATTTGTTTATAAGCCAAACTGGGGTTTGGTGCTCCAAAGCCCCGCCTCCTCCAGCAGGCACCCACTCAGGGGCAGCAGCCTGGCTTCCCTGCCCTGCCTCCCCCAGGATCCTGCCGCTGAGTGGGCGCCTGCTAGGGGAGGCAGGGTTTTTAAAAACACTGAACATCTCTTTGGCCAATAAACAAACCAGCAAAGCGCCAAACCGACAGTTCGTGCCCATCTTTGACTAAGATCAAATCCTGCTCGTTAATAAAACTAGATAATTTCAGAAGTACCCATCTTTATTTCTTTTTTTAAAAAAAAACATTTTGAAGGCACCTATTTTGGGTATTCAGTGCAGGGTTTGGCAACTGGGCCCCTCCAGAGGTTGTTGGTCCACAACGTGCCTTTGGCTAGACTCTCTGTGGCTGTTGGGTGTCTTTAGCCCAACAACATCTGGAGGATTAGAGTTGTCCACTCCTGTTTCAGGGTGACTTTGCTCAAGGTGAAAGACAATAAAGAAGTTTAGCATCTCCTTGAAGTCTATCAAGTCTTATGGGACATCAGCTTCCCAGGGAGCACACCAACGCTGGAGGCCTTCAAGAGAAAATTGGACAACCATCTGTCACATCTGCTTTGACTTGGATTTCTTCATTGAGCAGGAGGTTGGACTCGATGGCCTTATTAGGCCCCTTCCAACTCCATTTTTCTATGATTCTACGAATGCATTCCATCCCACCAGGTGCGACACAGAAGCCTACATCAAACAAAGTGTTCTACTCTTTACGGTGCTACAAGATTCTATCTTTGTTGCAATGCCTAACACATCGACCCTTTGACACTTTTGTTGACACCCCAAAGAATTTCTCGGCATAAACGGCCTGGTGGTTTGCTTTGCTTTTCATGAACGGCCGCTTTCTCACTTTGAGAACAACTGCCTTCCTGGCTTTCTAACCAACAGAAGAAAAACAGCTGCTCGATAAATGAACGCTACTGCAGAAATGCTTCAGTAGCACGTCATAGTAGATGGCTTAGACGCCTCAAACAGCCGATCATGGTGTGAAAATGAGTTACCAGTTCAATCAACTTTGAAAGATCAGATGAGACCCTCCCCTTTTTCTGTTCTTGTCCTCTTTTGTGTCTGAAAGTGGCAGGAAAGAGAGACTTTGGGCAGAAGCCACTTCTCTCTGTCGGGGCACATAATGGTCAGACAAGCTGCACCCATGAAATGCCCTCTTCTGCGGAGGTTTTCAGATTCCAGGAGTGGTTTTTTCTCCTGCATCTGGTTTCCTGATTTCAGCATTCTTCTGCCTCCTCCACTAATGGCTCCACATTTATCCATCCACCTCCAGTTTTTTATCCTCACCCCATCCCCACGTTGCCATGTTGACCCAGGAACGTACTTCTGTGAATTAAGCTGCTCAATCAGTTGGAAGAACTTTTCATCCACACCTTCCAGGTCTTCATCTGGGCTCCTAGGGGCACGGCCCCTGAAATACCAAGCAGAGGAGAGGAGAGGAGAGGAGAGGAGAGGAGAGGAGAGGAGAGGAGAGGAGAGGAGAGGAGAGGAGAGGAGCGGAGAGGAGAGGAGAGGAGAGGAGAGGAGAGGAGAGGAGAGGAGAGGAGAGGAGAGGAGAGGAGAGGAGAGGAGAGGAGAGGAGAGAAGAGAAGAGAAGAGAAGAGAAGAGAAGAGAAGAGAAGAGAAGAGAAGAGAAGAGAAGAGAAGAGAAGAGAAGAGAAGAGAAGAGAAGAGAGAAACAAAATAGAAATCACACAAGTAAAATATAATATACGGTAGGACCCCCATATCAGTGACTTTTGTATCCATTGTTTCACTTGTCTGCGGTTTGCCACAGCCCTATATACAACATACAAGGGAGCCCTCTTGTGTCCTTTTTCCTGCCCCTTTATGGCTTTTGACCCACCCACCCCTTGTATACTGTATATAGGGTTTCCTTGTATCCACTCTCTACATTTGAAGTAACCTGTTCTTACCGTTCCATGGTCCTCTGCTGGTTCAAAGACCCCAGAGAAATCTCCTGTAAGGAAACAAAATGGGGAATGATTGACGTGAAAGGCATTGTTTATGCTCACCTTTATCGACAAATACCAAGTCAAACAAGCATTGACCTGTTAAGGACAAGGGGTGATCCTAATGATTAAGCCATTTTTCAATTTCAATGGTGCAAGCTGGGCTTTCATTTGAACTTCACAAGAACTCCCTAAGGTGCTATCTCCTGTCCCCCAAAAAGGATATAGCTTCTTGTACACCACCTTTAAAGTTCAGACTGAATTCCCGAGCAATTCTACCACTATTGCAGGTGACAAGTTAGCATGGCGCCAAGTCATCCATCCTGTGTTTGCGTTTGAGAGGATGTTGCCCCTCATCTTGCATTTATTTGTTTGTTGAACAAGTTGGTTTTCAAACTGCCGGCAACAAGAGGGAGTGTAGAAATGCAATGGTTAAAGTGCAGTAGTGCAGCCAAGACTCTGCTCACAACCTGAGTTCAATCCCAGGCTCAGATAGGTATAGTGGTGCCTTGCATTATGATTACCCCGCATTACGACAAAACCGCATTACGACAATCTTTTTGCAATTGCAATTGCAATCACAAAACGATGGTCTGAATGTTTTTTTTTTTTTTTGCTTTGCGATGAGCGGTTCCCTGCTTCGGGAACCGATTCTTCGCTAAACAATGATTTTCCTCCAGCTGATCGGCGGTTTCAAAATGGCCGCTGGGTAAATAAAATGGCTCCCTGCTGTTTTCTGGGACAGATTCCGCGCTGCACAGGCACCGAAAATGGCCACCCTACGGTGAGTTTCCAGCCCATTGGAACGCATTGAAGGGGTTTCAATGCGTTTCAATTGGCTTTTTATTTTCGCATTACGACATTTTCGTTCTACAGCGATTTTGCTGGAACGAATTAATGTCGTAATGCAAGGCACCACTGTAGCCAGCTCAAGGTTGACTCAGCCTTCCATCCTTCTGAAGTTGGTAAAATGAGTACCCAGCTCACTCTCTCTGTGTGTGAGAGAGAGAGTGATGTGCATAATTAAATTGTGAACTGCCCAGAGAGTGCTTTAAATGTTATGGGGCGGTACATAAGTAGAACACTTCATATACATATATTGACAGAATGGCTGTTACAGATGCTCCACCTGCTGGACATACCGAGTGGTTGTTCCGGACAAATCCTGCTGACTCTGGAGGAAGATTGTCTAGGTTTTGGAGGTTAGCAAAAGGTTTGGCGGCACCCCAGGACTCCAGGTAGCGCGTCATCCGGACCAACGCTCTCATTTTGTAGCTCTCACCTGGCACAGGTGAAAGAGTATCACAGGAGCTTTCCTCTTTAGCCTAAAGACAACAGGAACCAGAAGTTCAAATCCTAGCCAGCCAGCCAGCCAGACGTGTTAATTAATCCAGGACTGTATGGATTCCATAATGTTAAAATCATGGTAAATCTCATAGAGAGAGAGTTGCCTGATCTGAGGTCAAGCTGTTTCTCTGCTTACCACAGTGCTATTTGTGTTGGCGGACATTTGCCAGGTTACAAGGAAGAGTGTTTTCCCCAAGTGACTCCGATTTCATGAGGGCGGTGAATCCATTCCAGGTTTTAGTCCAAACATTGTAGGAGCTACCAAAGGTGTCGAATTCTACCCTCAAAATAGATTCAGCACTTCTGAAAAATTCAGAAATGAAAACCCGGACTGGACTCACAGTCCATCTTTGGTCATCACCCTACATTCAGAGGTGGGGACACTTGTTTTTCTCTCCAGGATGATTTTACAATGCCCACAATCTGTCACTGATATTACTGAGAAGGGATCGTGGCGGTTTTTAGCCTGAACCACCCTGAGGACCTAAGAGTCCCCGACCTAACTTGATTTAACTGGAGATACCAGGAACAAAATCTGAGACATTGTGTATCTCTAGGGATGGAACTTTTGGATTTTTAGGACCCGGACTTTCAGAATTTGTCAAGAATTTTGGCAGACAGGGTCCTAAAACAGAGATCCTATTATTCTAGGAGCTTCCAGTGGCCGGGTCCTCCTGTGAAAAACAAAGAAACTATTCCACTGCCTCCTAGAAGTTGCCAAGCTACTTAGAAGTCACAACCCTTCATGGGAGTAGTAGTTCCTCAGGGAGCACCCTCCACAGAGCCTAATGGGCATCGATACTACCTCTCCCATGACATCTTGTGACCGGAGCACTTTCCATTGTTTTTCAAAGAACTATGCCAAGTTATAAGATGGAAAGCTCTTTTGTTGACCTCTGTTTTGGGACCCTCCAGAATTCTGCCTGAGGGATTCTGGGAGTTCAGAGTTCTAAAGATCCGAAGTTCCTGTCGCTACATTCCACACCATGCAATTCTACAAACAGGACCTCAGCCTCAGTGCTGTGGCCCCTCCCACAAGAAGGGGAGGAGTTTGCCTTCGATCCACCTCCTCCCATTATTTGAGGATGCAGAGCAAATTGAAAAAATAATACACCCATCTTCTCTAATCAACCTCTTCACAAGATGATTATAGTGCTTATAGAGGAAAACAGGAAACTGCTTTGTACTGTGTGAAAATTGTTGGAAATTTTTTTTTTTTTTTTTTGCAGTCTTGCATGCCATCTACTGTATGGTTTGTGTGTTTTGGAGGTTCCTTTCTTGGCTGGGGTGGCTGTCAATCTACCCAGCACTAACCAATCGTTTCTTCCTGCCTCTGAATTCCAAGAAAGCCCGCCTCTCTGCTGAGTGTTCCTTTCCCTCTCTTCAGTCTGTTGAAAACAGTGTTGTTGTTAGTTTGCTCTTGATCTGTTCACGACTGTAAGTAATGAACCGTTTTTATTCTTTTTCCTACAAATGTCTCAGAGTGAGTTATTGAGATATTAAGTGTCAGTTAATGAGAAAGGGGTGGACTAGCTGGGGAACTTGTAGCTATTCTCTTCTGTAAATCTCTGTATTTCTATTGTA